>NW_007252439.1:91764-270807 GCF_000164805.1 Carlito syrichta | reverse complement strand
GTGGCTGCTCCCGGCCACTGCAGCCTCAACCTGCTGGGCTCTGGCGACCCTTCCACCTCAGCTTTCCAAGTAGTTGGAACTACAGGTGTGTGCTACCATGCCCGGCTTATTTTTGATTTATTGTAGAGATGAGGTGTCTCCAAGTTGCCTGGGCGGGTCTGGAACCTGCAAACTCAGGCAATCCACTCACCTCAACCTCCCAAAGTGCTGGGATTACAGGCTGAGCCACCAAGCCCGGTTGAAAAACACTATCTTTTACGACATAAATAGTTACCATTATTTGAGTTACATGATTACTTGAATTTGGTGACTATTAATCTTTGTCAATACCTGTAGGTATTTGTATATTGTTTTAATTATACATGCCCAATTTTGACTGTTATTTGACTCATCAGAACTATCTGTGCCTGTACTGTCTTTCAATTTGTAGTTTCAGCTAAAGATTCTTATGATTTCTATTTTATTATTAAAATTAGGATATCAGAAATGCATCTCTTATCAAAGTACATAAGTTAATGCTCTTATTATGGTAGAGAATGCTGAAACTTCAATCCCTGAAAATAAATAATTCTAGATTTTAAACTCTGGAGTAACATATCGCCATGATGACTTTCGTTTTGGTGTTACTGTAAAGGTAGTTGATTCAGTCAAATAATTTATTACCTGCTTATCTCTGTTTGCTTCACCAAGCTGCTTGGAAAATGAAATCATATGTAACTGGCCAGAATGCAGTTCATAGAAACAGATACCCATTAAAGGTATTGATAGATCTAAACAAGCAGAGCAGAAAGAACTTGTTCTTTATGGTAATGATTACTCTTTTTTTCTACCATATACTGCCTTCTCCACTTAGGAAAGAAAAAAATCTTTAAAGCCAAAGTATTTTCAGAGCATTTAACTCTTCAGAAAATCGGTGTAAAATGTAGGTTGTGTCTAATAAGGTTATATTTGTTGGAAAAATCACTTCATATTTTTACATGAAAAATATTAAATTAATTGATAGAAAATTTCTATACCCTTCACTCCAACCACATTGAAAATAGTATGATGAATGGAGTTAGAAATTAATTATATAAGTAATCCAGCTCAACAAGGCAATTATTCTCAATTAACTAAATATTTTGAGTAACTGATCTAGAAAAGTGTCACATTTGTCTTTGTGATTTTATTTGGGTTAAATTGATGTCTTCCCACTGGGTGAATTCATATTAATATTGAGATGTACTTCAGTATTGTTGTCTGAATATCTCATATAGAATGATGGGTATCACAGTTATTTATGGAAATGTGTGAACTTAGTTTACTCTGCTGTCATTTCTAACTAAAGAAAGTAATTGTAGGGAGGGATATTGATTAAAACTGAATATGCCATAAAACATTTCCATTATAAGAAGAGTTTACTAATTTTCTTTTAAAATGTCACACAACATAGTGTTACTCGCACTTTCTTTGATATGAAATGTACCATACGTAAAAGGATTCATTTCATATTAGGAAATTTGCTCAAAGAATAAATGCTTAAAAACTGTTGAGAGCATAAATTCCTCAGTTATTCTTCATTCAGCAGCAGTGGCTTTTGTTTCAAAAAATCCTCAGGCCCTTTTAAATTCAGACACACAAATTATATTTATACAAAAAGACAATAAAACTGGGCATATAGTATATTCATAACTCATTTTTATAGCTTTGGGTTGAAAAAAATAGTGTTTCTAAGACTGTGAATTTTCTTTTAGGTATTTGGCATATAATTAATGTACAAACAAATGGTGGTTCTAGCGCTTCTATTTTTTTGTCCTATGTAAATGAAAAATATGTCTTTTTCAAAAAAGTTACTCGGCATGCTTAAAGTTAATACATAATATTGCAGTAAGATCTAATGTAATATAGTCATAAGGGGCTCACTATTTCATAATAATTTTCATTCTCATTTGTTTTATTTATTCCCTCATAGAGTTAAAAAATACTTTAATTTATCTTAACTGATTATTATTTTAATGTGAAGTTCCTCTAGCCTTTGTATAGTTCCATGGACTTAAAACCCTTGTATCTTCTTTAGCTTAGGATAGCTAACTACTCCATGACTTAGCAAAAACAAAACAAAACAGATAATACCCTCAGGTTAAAAGAAGGAAAGACAAGAGAAAGAATCCCTCCAAGATGTCAACCCCCTGACCATCCCTATTGAATTCTGATAGCAGTGAACTAAATGAGAAGATTGTGGCTGTATATTATTTCTGCTTATCAGTTTTTGGAATCCCAGAGACAGTCTTTTTCATGGAAATTTCTATATTGTGCTTCACAATGCGGAAAACATCCAATTCTTGTTAGAATATCTTTTTATTTTATTTTACTCAAGTTAACTGTTTCTGATTTAACTACAAAAAGTTATAAGTTTTCACATTGAGATCTCTGCAACTTATTTGCTTAAAGTGTCCCAATTTATTTTAATAGAATCTAATTTAACATTAAAAAGTGAAACAAAGTAACTTAGTATGCTAAAATTAAATACTCATTCACATTTAATTAGCTCGTATACAAAAATATCTGTGCATGATCCTATAAATGATAGTATAGCAATCTTTTAGAAAGTTTGAAAATGGAAAAACTACACTTTAAAAATCTCTTTATTCTTACCCAGTTGCTCCATGATTTCTATTAGTTTGCAAGTTTTTATTGTTCCTGAAATTTAAAGGTCCATGGTTGTGAGTTATCACATAATCATTTAAGTTGTCAATGTTAGAAACTGAGTAAGAACACAGGAAAAAAGATTCTTCTACACAAGCTGTAATAGTGTAGTAATGTTATAGTGTAGCCACTGAATAGACAAACATGCCACCAAAATGAGCAGGAGAAAGGGTTACAGCCAAGGACCATAGCAGAAATACTGTATTTAGTCACCACATTCCTGGAGTAGCCTGCCAAAAGCAAACAGACACCCTATTGCCATTTATAACTTCTTCAGCAGGAAGTCATGATGCTTGGTGGGTGTTCAGTGAATGTTGGAAGACTGCTGTGCCCTGAATTAGTTTTATTCTCTTACAAAAAAGGAAAAAGGAGATGAATACATAATGAGAGAGAGAGAGAGGAAGAGAGAGAGAGAGAGAAACACACAGAAAGACAGAGAGAGAAAGAGAGAGACCATGTGAATATTAATGACTATTGCTTCATAAGATTCTTGAACTTTGTTGATTTTTTAAATGTGCATCACTATTTTATATATATATAATATATATTTATTTATAAAATATATAAAATATGTATATATACATATAGCATTATTTTATAGACATATATAATACATGTTATTTTGCTACTTACCTATTATTTTATAATAGTTTATAAGGGATATTTAAGACTAGAACAATCCACTTAATAAGACAGACAATAGCATTTTAGCGGTATGGATTATAAGATATAAGCATTATTCTTTCTAGTAAGGTGGAATCTCATTAACCTGACAAAATAGAGTCTGAAGAAATACAGAACAAGGGAGAGCAGTGAAATAGAAAAGGAGATAAAAAGTGTTTAGGGACTTTCTCACTGATGATCTTAAATAAATGTGAGTCAAATTATTACTCTTCTTACACCATTTTGTCCACTGAAAATAAAGAAAACTAGTCAGAAAGATAATTGGTCAAGAGGCAAACATCAAGGGAGAGCTAGGGCCCAGAATGACAGGAAAGTCTTCCTTCATCCCTACAAAGTAACTGCAATATTTAGACAACAGTTGTTTTCTATTTCCTTTTTATTCCTACTCAAATCAGGAAATCCTTCCTTTTCATTTTCTATTTATTTAAAAGCATCTATTGAGTATCTTTGTTCTCTTTAAATCTGCATGTTTTTTCATTTTTAGATATAACACCTATTTTCGTTTCCCACCTTTAAATATTATCTGTTCTTTCTTGCATTTCTCTTTCAAAATATCATAAAAATAGCAGAATCTGTTGTTCCATAAAGTTTTCCCAAAGCATGGAGAATTTTATTTAAACGATATTGCAGATATATAGGATGAACAGTCTCGAGATTTTACCTATAACATGAGAACTGTACTTAACTGTGTTGGATGAGGGATTTGTGTTAACTAAGTGGATTTTAGCTTCCTTTGTCAAAAAAAAGTAAGCACTTGAGATGATACATATACTAATTTACCTCACCTTAGTAACCTGTAAATATCTCCATATATATCTCATAACATTGTTGCAAACCTCAAATATGCACAATAATATTATTTTTAAAATAAATGATTTTTCCTAATTTAAGTTTATAATCTCAACTTATGATACATATTACGAGATATATGATAAAATATTTTAAACTGTAACTTGATAAGAACTGTCTGGAAAAGACATGCTTTTTGCATATTAATTTTAATTTTATTGTCTGTATAGGTATAACACATCATCATCTGTAAATAGAGTAGTGCCAGATAAATTGTCTTTAAAATTTAATGCTTCTTCTCATAAACTGTAAATTTGCATAATAATAATCGGACATAAGTGAACTTAAGAAATGTTTAATGAAGAAAATATGCCATCTATATAAGTTTTTTTTACCATAATAGTTAGTCACCATCTTGATTGTCCATACATATAAGTTTTAAACTGAGTGCTACATATTGCCCAAATAAAAATAATGATTAAAAATAAAAATATACAAATCAGCATAAAGTTAAGTTCATGTAGATAGCAAGGACTCAGTAAATACATCTAACATACTTAACTTAGACACTCCACAGATGTTGACAAATCATAAGAATTGTGAAGGTGGTAATGTTGACAGTGAAAGACATATCCTTAGCATTCAACTTAATCACCCTTAAAGGTGATTTAAGAACTATTTAAGTGATGAAACAGATCCTATTTCATAAAAGATATAACCAACATAAAATGCATACTTTGTAAAATAGTATCGAGAATTTTAAGAATTTGACAGTAACCCTGAATGACTTCTTGTTGTTTCATTTTCTAAGTGCAGTGCTTTGCCCTTAAAATTTACCACAATTTAAGTAAAAAATATATGTACATATATCTGTGTCTTTAAAAATCTCTTCTGTGCAGCTTTAAGCCGAGGTTTTTCTTTTTTTTTTCTCAATGATTTGGAAAAGTTATGCTACAAAAACAATAGTCTGGATCTATTTTTTCAACTTTGTAACAACAATATAGATTTTAATATTAACATAATAGACCATACATTTAAAAAAATTAAACAACTGCACGGTTTAATATGTTATATAAGGAACAAGGAAATATTACAAAGCATCATGTTTCCATGCAAGCTTGGAACTCTAATTTTCATAAAGAATTTCAGATAAAGAATTCTCCACTCTTCTGCCCTCCAAATAGGTGTCCAATTTAATTGTTTAATAAATTAACATCTTATTTATTTGTCAAAATAAGGAAACCAAAGAGTGGTCTATAGCTGTCTCATATTTAAAGCCTTGGTGTAGTTTCTACTGACCAATTTTTATCATTTATTATCCAGTAAATTGGTGTTACTTATCTTTTTCTAATTAGCTTTAATACACTAATAGCTAGGGAAGTAGATTCATGAGAATTTTTGAAGTAAAATTTATGCAGTGGCTTGATAAACATTAATTAAAAACATACAATGCCTCAGAGTTAAAATTATATTCTGGTATGAATGGTTCAAATCCATGGCATTCCTTCAAGCAATTACTTCTGATGGAATAAAATGTGTGACTGATGCTGATGGTTATATTAATATAATAACTTGTAAACAATGCTAAGAATATTTGTGTTTATTTTGTTGTGGCACACATCTCCCCAATTTACTTTCCAAATTTAAATGTACTGCTTAAAGTTTAGATCCTAAAATGAAAACCAGACTTTTGATATTTCTGGAATATTCTGATTATATCACTGAGAGATGAAAGATTGCTTGAGATTCAGGATGCACCCTTTGAAATCTCAAAGATATGTCCAAATTAATTATGTAAAATGTGAACATTACACAGGCATTCAATAAATGAAAGTATTCATATCTAAATATCAGCAAGAAAATGATCATTAAACTATTTGCTTCCTCAGATATGCCACACTTTCCTGCCTTGATGTATACTCATTATTATTATTATTATTTTACTCAGTGTCTTCTCCCAGGTAAACGTATCCTTCAAGCCCCCTACCAGCATTTATATTATACTTCCTGTGATTTTCTTCCCTGGAATTAATTGTTCTTTTTCTCTGCTTCTATAAAACCATGTACTTAACTTTTATTATAACACATTTCACAATTCATTATAGTTATTTCCTTAGGTATTTGTTTCTCTGTAAGACTTTATATTTCTTGAGAAGGCCAAATACTGACAGATCTTCTATCCCCAGCACAAAGCATATAACCTGACATGCCTCAATTACCTAATATATATTTGCTGAATGAGTGAATATACAATCACTCAAGAGAGTTGTTTAATCCCAGATTTGGGGCCAGAATGAATGATCACGCTGTGACCTAGAAAGGTTGTTAAGCTAGATACTGCCAAGCAACACCAGATTGCATTGCTGGATGGTGGTTCTTATCTGATTGTTCGTGGATTTCATCTACATGAACCAATTAAACTAGGCTGCAAATAAAGTTAGTACCCCTTGCTTTGACTTTCTTTGTGTGTCCCACTCTTTTGCTGTCTAACAGGCACTCTGAAATATCAGGCCTGACAAGTTCTCCAAGTTAATGAAGACAATTTAATGTATAGGATCATTCATTTTGAGATTCTGAGGTCACTGATTTAAAAACCAAAATAAAACTCCAGTTAAAACTGTAACTTGCATAGCAACTGGCCATCTGTGTGAGACCCGTTGGGATAAACTTATCAGAGAAGTCTGTTAAATACATAAGTTACTTTATGAGCATGAGTATTTTTCTAAGATGTTTTTACTCCTATAGTTCTCTGGGAGAGCATTTACTATATTAATATCCTAACTGTTTTTGTGGCCTGATGTGCCTACCAATGTGTTCACTATACTTTGACACTAATTTCTTTATGCAGCATTTATGGGTCTTAAACATTATTTTCCTAAAGGTTTCATTTTACCGGGATAGCACTACATATAGTCAAAAACATCCTCACAAAGTTCCTTGGATTTAGAATGTCTAGGGTTTTATGTTTCTGGTAGAGGTGCTGAGTCATCACGTAGCTCCAGGTCGGTCAATTAGCTTCTTTATTCCTAAATTTATTCTACATATGATAAAGTAGTGTAGCACAAGAATGTCTTTGGATTCACAAATAAATAAAAAGTTTTTACAGAGTAAATCTTAGGTTACTTATTTACACCAGAAAGATTACGTATGCTAATAAGATTTAAGTCTACTTCTACCTCTGGCATGAGTAAATTTACCGAATAGATTCTCAGCAAAGATTTTCTGACTTGAAGTAATTAATTCCCCACTCATTCATTCATTTAGAAAACATTTATCATGTACCCAACATCAGCCCATTGATATCAGAGATGTGTATTTCATTAATTCTGAGACTATTTTTTTCTTACTGTTTTAAAAAGCAAAATAGTAAGTGGTTTTTAAGCTACTGCTGAATATCGATGGACAAATACTTTTGAGAAAATGATGTCATGATTTCCAAAAATATGAGACAAATAATAACAGTAAAATAATAATATATTTGTTAACCACTAACATACAAATCTCCATGGTGAATAATTTAGAGTTCTATGGGACTTAATAATTATATCTGGGCAGGATGTCTTTATGAGATTATTACATATAAAGAAACTGATGGCCAGAGGGCTTAAGTAATGTACACAATACATGATAGTCTTAAAATTGAAAAACTGCTTTTCTAAATATAGATTCTAAGATCTTAAGAATCACAGTAAAGAGAGTACTTACATTCCCAAAAAAATGGAGATATTCATTTGTGTATGTAAGCATCACAACTTCTCCAAATGCTGATAAGTTATCAGACTATTAACAGAATATACTTCAGTGTTGGTGGTTAATAGACCACAGCTTTTCTGTCAGTTAACCTCTTCAAACTTGACCCTTCAGAAGGAATCCTGTAGTAGTAATTAATAAGAGGTACATTTTTTCTAGATTGGGAAAGAAAAACTTAATAAAGCATTACCATTTTAAGTTGAATAAAGAAATGAGGCACAAGGTCAAATTAACCAAAGAATTTGGGAGGAATGTGATAGAATGTTTTCATTTCTTAGTAAAATTTTACATTGTGGCTTTCCAATTTTACATCAGATAAAATTAAAAAAAGAAATTGTGTTTTTGTTCCAGTTGGTTAATATAGGGACAGAGTCAAACAGTCCAAATTAATAACATTCTCTAATGAATAGGATGTATCAGTCAGAATAGGTAGCTCATGGTATGTTACTAAAAGTTACCAAATTTTATACTTCAAAACAACAGTAATAAAATAAACTGTTTTCTGACTTAGTCTGAGCATCCATCGCTGCACAGTCATGGACTCTGATCTGCTTTGCCGTGACTCAAGGTTGCAGGACGAGGGAAGTTCTTTCTCAATGCTTCCCTGATTGCTGAGGCAGGAGGCAGAAAATGAACAAATTACACATCTGGCTTCCAGAGCCTTTTCTGGGAAAGAGCATAGGTCAGTTGAGAGGCTACAGATATTTTAGCCAAGGTATTTAGGTGGCCACTATACCTGCATTTTATATTTCTGAGAAGATATTTTGATATTCGTTTCTAAAACTTCCCATCCAGAAGTAAACTTTTCTAATAAAAAAAATTATACTTTAATTTCACAAAATAACCATCAGGAATTTTTCACTTTTGTTCAAAATTATTTAACACTTTTTTGCCCCCACCTTAGGAAGGAACTCATTCATATAATGTACATTTTTATTATAGAGAAGTGAATAGATTAAGGTAGCCTTTAAATTAAATACGATTTTAAAGCACTAGTTGAAATTTCCACTTCTCCTTTAAAACTGATGAATGTATAACGGTATTTTCTCAACCAATATCTGCTGGCCAGTGAAGTTCTTCCACCAATAGTTTTTCTATATTATAAAAATAACACGAAGTTTTACTTCTTTGATCAATGTCATCGTATTTTAGGGTTCATGTTTGTGTTATTCTTGTCCAAATACAAAAAATGGGACTGTTGTTCTTAGTTACTTTATATATTATGCAAAATAACTAGAAACAAATCTATGTTTTAATATTTTTACTAGGAGAAATTTTAGGTTTACAGAAATATTGAGTGGAAAATACATAAATTTACTATATACTCCTTCTCTCCCACCCCAAATCATTCTCATAATGTATTTTATATGATAAAAACTTATATATATATATATTGCCTTTTTTTTTTTTTTTTTTAGTTGAAGTCTCACTGTTGCTCAGGCTGGAGTGCAGTAACACTGCAGTCTCAATCTGCTAAGTTCAGGCGATCCTTTCACCTCAGCCTTCCAAGAAGCTGGAACTACAGGCACACGCCACCACACTCGGCTAATTTTTTGATTTATTGTAGAGATGAGGTCTCGCCAAGCTGCCCAGACTGGTCTCGGACCCCTGGACTCAGACAGTCCTGTTGCCTCTGCCTCCCAAAGTGCTGGGATTACAGGTGTGAGTCACTGTGGCTGGCCAGAGTTTTGCCCATTATTAACACCCTGCATTGGTGAGTTGATGTGGTACATTTGTTACAAACAATGGGCCAATACTGATATGTTATTTATTAACTATAAGCCACGGCTTACATTCTAGTTCACGTGTATAGTTCTTTGGGGTTTAATAAATATACCCATCATTACATCATACCCTATCATGCTCCAACTTTTGTTCCTTCTTCCCTCCTCCAAAATCCTATAGATCTTTTTACTGTGTAGATAGTATTGTTGTCTTTTCCAGTAAGTCATGTAGCTGAAATCACATAGTACATATTCTTTTCAGATTGGCAGGTTTTACTTAGCACTTTATATTTAAAATTCATTTGTGTATTTGTATGATTTAGTAGCTCATAATTTTATATTACTGATTAATATCCCATTCTATACATGTGCCATGATTTAGTGATTCATTCACCTGCTGAAGACATCTAGTTTGCTTCCAGTTTACACTGGTTATGAAAAACATCGCCATAAACATTTGTGTACAGTTTTTCTATAGAGATACATTTTCAAACTAGTTGGGTAATGCCTCTGTGTATGTGTGCTGAGTTGTACAGTAAGATTATGCTTACTTTGTAGAACATTGTCAGACTGTCTTCCAAAATGGCTGTAACATTTTGCATTTCCATCAGGAATGATTAAGAGTCACTGTTGTTCTGCAAAATATGATATCGTCACTTTTTTATATTAGGCATCAAATAAATATGTTTCTTGTTTTGCTTTGATATGCTTATTTGCCATCTATAACTCTTCTTTAGTACAGTGTCTTTTTAAGACTTTTGTTCATTTCTTCATTTTTTAATGGTTTTTTCACTTTCTATATTTAAGATAAAATTCTCTAAATAATAGACATTTTGGAAATATTTTCTCTACTATGAAGCCAGACTTTAATCCTCTTAAAAATGTTTTTTGCAAAGAAGGTTTTTATTTTAATAAAGTTCAACTTTAAGTTCAATAGAAAAATATCTCTGTTGCTTCTTATCTTTAAAAACTCACCTGGTCCATGATGATAATTTCCCTTATAAGGAAAGTCAACTAAAGAAGGACTTCAATTAGATCCGCAAAATTCCTTCACCTTATAACACAATCACAAGATTGATCTATCAATATTTTTACAAGTTCTGGTCACACTTGAGGGGATGGATTACACAGGGCATGTACTTAAGGGATGCGAATACTGGAGGCTGTCTACCACATTTCACCCTGAACAGATTTCTCTCTATTACATCCCACCCTCAACTACTCACATGCTTTCCAAATTCAGAATACATTCAGCAGAGCATGGTGGTTTTGGGAGGCAGAGGCGGGAGGATTGTTTGAGCCCAGGGATTTGAGACCAGCCTATAATAAATAAAAAAAATTAGCTGGGCATGATGCCTACAATAAATAAAAAAATTAGCTGGACATGATGGTGCATGCCTGTAGTTTCAGCTACTTGGAAGGCTGAAGCAGAAGGATTGCCTGAGCTCAGCAGATTGATGACTTTGACGGTGCCACTGCCCGCCAGCCTAGTGCACTGCACTTCGACTAAAAAAAAACCCAAAACAGTCATCCTTTCTCAAGTTTTCTGAGTTTCACCCTCCCAAAATATACACAATATAATTTTATTTTAAATTACATATTTGTAAAATAGCACTTGACAAAAAAACATTAAAAATATACTTTATATGTAGTCTGATAATATAATAATAAAAACATAAAAATACACACAAATTGTATGTATGGTTACCATTGGGTGGTGAAAATACAGTTGTTTATTAATTTTATCCTCATAATTTCTATGTTTTTCTCTAAATTTTATCAAATTAATGTTATAGCAGCAATTATAAAAAGTAATGTATTTGGGAAAGAAAAAACTTGTCCTTTTGAATGTCCAGACTCTAATTATTTAAAGCTATATAATCTTTTATTAGTTTTCAATGCATCATTAATTCTTAAAATGGTTATCTTATGACTGTGGGAACATTTAACATTTACAATTTTCTTGTATGTAAGAAATTCTTATTTGCGTATTGACTTTTTTTGATTTAACTTAAAAAATTTAAACGCTTTAATTCTGAAAATTATTCAATGAGATGAATAGCACTGTGATTCAATTCAAATAAAATATTTCTATTTTTGAGAGTGTATTAAAAAAGTTTTTGTCTCAGGCACACATCAGGTCAAACTTTACAATTATTTATTTTTCACTCTAATGCCTTAGTAAAAAATACTCAGGTTTCCCTTGCAAAATGAAGATAATAATACCTTAATCATGATTTTTGCTTGAAGACAAATAAGGAGTTTTTATGTAAAAAGAAAATAATAAATATTAAATGTCTGTTGTAATTAGAAATCTTATTTCAGAAGAAAAAAATGAGGATAGTCTTTATAAAGGTCATAATTGTATCTATGAAGAAATGTTTCAATCTTCTAAAGACAAAAAAAAAAGTGGAAAAGCAAAATCAACCAAAAGAAAAGAGAAAAGAGAGACAGTTTGATTTTACTACAAATAGGAATAATGTAAAACATTATTTAAAGTTTCTCAGACCAATCTGCCAATCAATGCAATTTTCAGGATGGTATTAGGAATAACACAAGGAAAGCAGATTTTTTTTTTTAAATCATAAGACTAGAATCAGAATGAATTTTCATTTATAGTTTACCAATAAATTTGATTTGATTAATACAATAATTGGCCTGATAAACAAAGTATAACATTCATTTGTCTCCATTTGAATGAGTTTTTACAATTTATTGACGGTATGTGAAGAGAAGATTTTTAACTTTGAGGGTTTTTTTGGTGTAAATCAACTTACTCAATTTATCTTATTAATTCTAATAGTTTTATTTATCTTTTTTCATTATGTTTTCCCCCAGGTGTAGAATCCTCTTTTAAGTGTTTATTTTTTTGTGTTTCTTTTTGTAAACAATTTGTTGGAAATGCTGGATAAATGTTAACGTGTAAGAGGTAAAGGGTGGATCTCTACTGGTTTCTAATATTAGTATAATAATAATGTCTTATATTTAAGTTGCCTTTATTCGGTTCCTTCTATCCATAGTTTTCCTTCAAAATAGCTGTAAAATTTTTGGAATATAATATAAGCACCAATTGGCATGATGTTCCTGAGTCATTATTTAGTGGGTTTTTTTTTGTTTTATTTTGTTTTGTTTTTGAGTTGAAGTCTCACTCTGTCGCCCAGACTGGAGTGCAGTGGCCGCTCCAGGCCACCGCAGCCTGGACCTGCTGGGCTCCGGCGATCCTTCCGCCTCAGCCTTCCAAGTAGCCGGAATTACAGGCGCGCGCTACCACGCACGGCTAATTTTTTGATTTCTTGTAGAGATAAGGTCTCGCCTGCCCAGGCGGGTCTTGAACCCGCGGGCTCAGGCAATCCACTCACCTCAGCCTCCCAAAGGCGCGGGATTACAGGTTGAGCCACCGAGCCCGGCTATTATTTAGTTTTTAATGTAAGAAATTGTTATGTTTCTGATATGCTGTATCTTATAATTTCATTTATGGAGCAGCCTTCTTACTAACACATTATTCTTTTGATTCATTATCGTATTCCAAAAGGTTTTTCTTTCTGTTTTTTTATGGAGATGTTGAAGCTATGCTAGAATTTGCAAAACTAAATGTGAAACTCTCAATTTCCAGCTCCCTTGCCCCTACTACAGAATAATGTCAAATGTAAGTTTTATTAAAGAAGAGCTCTTATTTGTTTTTATTACAGCACATCCGGTGCCTCAATAAGGAAGCCAGAGAAACGTTCAACAAATAATTATTTAAAAAAATGAATTAACATTTGAATTATTTGTTAGTCACAGTTTTAAGAAATTCTAGATCTGTTCACTTTTTTAAAGTTAGCACTTTATTTTTCTAAACTATTTTTTTGGTATTGGTGTATTGATTTTTTTTTAAACCGGAATCAATTTTAATTATTTATATTTTGAAAGGAAAATATTTCATTCTTCTAGGTCTTCATAAAATTGCATGAATTCCTATAAGGACAATCTGTTTCATTTAAAATCACATATTTTTGAGGTGGCAAGATGGTGACGTTACTGGTCGGATGTGAGAGTCTGTATGGGTGTGTGTGCATAAGGACAATTCTGTGTCATTTGTGTGTGTAAGTGGGTGAAAAAATGTCCAACTGAGAGGAAACATGGGATCAAGAACTCAGGGTTCTCTTCAGAAGCAGGTGCAATATTTCATGAATCTGAATTTGGCACTGCCCATGGACAGGAACATTCGCCATTCTCAGAGAATCTCTTGGAAAAAGGCAGCAGAGATCAGCTACCTCTTGGCACCTGTCACCTGACCCACACCACCCGCTGCAGCAACAGCCAGGTCCTGTCAGTGGGGACTGTGCAGAAGGTGTGAGGAAGAAATCTACAGCTGAACTCAGCTGGAATAGAGGACATGAACTGATGCCATTTACTCTGGCCTGGGACTGGAGACCTGCTTTAGCACGCATAATTCCGAGCAGCCTGCATCCTGAGACTGAGGAGCTATCTCGACAGCCCTCCGAGACTGACCAGTTGGAGGATACTTCAAGTGCATGATATCAGAGAGACAGAGGCCCTACTCCCACACAGGACTAAACATAGATGTGTGCAATTGGAGCGGGAGAATCTGCAGCAGATGAGTTGGGATGAGTGCTGATCTGATCCCCCTCCCCCACTTCTTCCAGCAGTCCATGGGGTGTCTGATACCCATTGAGAGCAGCCTGGTGCTGAGAGCAGAGGAGAAGGTCTAGAGACGGGAGCCTGCTCCCCACCAAAAGCAGTGGTGCTTGGGGCACACGAGTAAAAAAAAAAAAAAAAGAAGGAATCTGAAGTTCCAGAAACAGAGGGAGCTCTTCTTTTTTTAAATTTTATTTATTTTCCAACTCTTTCCATATATACCTTTCTGTATGTGTCCTCTGATTTAATTTTCTCCTTTCTCTCTCTCTCTCTCTCTCTCTCTCTCTCTTTTATTTTTTATTTTTTTGCATATGGGAATTTTTAATGGTGAGTGTATCTTCATTTTTTAAATGTATCTGTTTGATTGTTTATCCATTAGTTTGCTTGCCTGTTTGTTTTCCTTCTTCTTTCTCTTTCTCTTCATCTTTCTTTCTTCTCTCTTCTTTCTTGCTCTGTTATTTTACTTTCTCTTACCTCATTTTGCTTTCAGCAGACATACTTACACTCCCACCACACGAACAGATTATAAGGTGGGAGGAAGTGAGGTCCACAGGGGTCACATCCAGTCAGTAGATACAGCAGGTAGTTTCTGAACCATAGCACCCCGTTACACATTCATAATATCGCAAACCTACAAAAAGACAGCCCAGCCCTCCACACCCAGCTTCAAAATTGAACAAATCCAGAGGCTCCACCTAAAGAAGAATAAGGAGTTAAGCAAACAGAAGCAAAAACTATCCTATCTCTCACTGAGCAGCAGAATTAATGAGGAAAATAGAGGAGGGAATTCTATCACAAATTAAGAGGAATCAATGGAAGAACACAGGTGCCCCCCAGGCCCCTGGAAAGACAGTGGCTGAGAATATGGACTTTGGAACTCAGACAATGAAGAGTTCCCAGAATAACTGGTCTCAAATCACAAATCCATATATTAAGATATTGATGGAGATAATGAATAGAAATGAAAAAAGACAAGAAGAAAGAATGAAAGAGCTGATAACTGAGATGAAGGCAATGAAGTCTACAATAAATGAAATAAATAACAAACTGACAGGCATAGAAAGTAGAATAAAGAATCTCAAAGATTGAAGACCAAAATATGGATCTAACCCATTCTGTTTAAAATATAGAAAGGAAGCTTAATAAGACAGAAAAAAACTTTCAAGAAATGTGAGATTATATTAAAAGACCAAACTTATGCCTGATTGGTGTCCCTGAAGAAGAGAAAGAGAATAAGAGCACCCTGGAACAAGCGTTCCATGAGATCATCCAAGAAAACTTCCCACTTCTCATCAGAGACATTACCATCCAAACACAAGAGATTCAGTGAGCTCATGAAAGGCATCAAATGAGACATTCACTCCATAAGAGTTTATGCTTCCTACAGACTAGCTCTATAAGAGATGTTTAAGAAAGTATTAAGCACAGAAGAAAGACAAGAAGAATGGCAATGCTCTTCCCAAGAATGCAGTAAAACAGAGAATCATCACAGCATGCATTATGACCAATTGAAAACACACATATACACCAACTCAAAAATCAAAAGAAGACCAATGGACAAACAAGCAAGCAAATAACTTTATAGAAGTTTCATGACAGGAATATACTCTCACATCTCAATAATCAGCCTCAATGCAAATGAACAAATTCACCACTGAAAAGACATAGAATAGGAAACTGGATAAAAAAAAAAAAAAAAAAACATGACCCTATGATATGCTGCCTCAAGGAAACACATCTCACTACAAAAGATACTCTCAAAGTTAGAGGATGGAAACACATTTTCAGGTGAATGCAATACAAAAGAAGGCAGGAGCCATGATTTTAATATCAGAAAAAACTCTTTAAACTATTAAAAATTTAAAAAGATACAGACAGACACTACATAATCACAAAATGTTCAATCCATCAACAAGAAGTAGCCATCCTAAACATACATGTACCCAACACAGGAGTACCAACTTTTATAAAGAAGTAACTAAGAAAATTTTAAAAAGATGTTGACTCTAACACTATCGTGACTTGGGAACTAAATACCCCACTAACAACCCTAGATAGATCATCAGGGCAAAAAATTTACAAGGAGATTCAGAACCTCAACTTGAAGTATGACCAAATGGACTTAATGGATTCCTACAGAACACTCCACCCAACAACCATGGAATATGCATTCTACTCATCACCTCATGGAATGTACTGCAAGATTGACCACATTCTCAGACATAAATCAAGCATAAACAAATTTCATAAGATTGAAATACTGTCATGCACCTTCTTGGACTACAGTGGAAAACAACAACAATAACAAAATATCTCCCAAACCCATAAATACATGACACTAAACAGCATGATGATGAACAGTTCCTGCATCATCACAGATAACAAAACAGAAATTAAAAGATTCCTGGAAACAAATTAAAATAAGCACACATCTTACCAACACCTTTGGGATGCCATGGAATCAGTACTGAAGGGGGAATGTATATCTCTATGAAGACACATCAAGAAAATAGACTACTGTTAATCCCAGCTATCCACCCACCACCCCTCTCCCCACAGTTTCCCACTACTTTCAATCCCTTTCCTACTATTGCAATACTAAAAGAAAGGGATTGCCAGTAGTTGGAAACTGCCAGGAAAGGAGGTTCAGGATTGACAGTAGTGGAAACAACAAGGGTACCTACATAATGAACATTTGTATAGCTAACCCTGAATTGTGCCCACATCTTTAAAATAAAAAAATAAAAAAAATAAAAACATCACAAGATAGCCTAAGAAATCACCTAAGAGAGCTGGAAAGACAAGGCCACCAAAAACCTAACTTCATCAGGATCCAGATCACCAGAGTAAAAGCCCAAATAAAGGACATAAAAAACAAAAAATTTTATAGAAAAATCAACAAAGTAAAAAGGTGGTTTTTTGAAAGAATAAGCAAGATTGATGGACCCCCTAGCCAGATTAATCAATTAAAAAGACAAAAAGGCCCAAATAAACGCAATCAGAAATGCAAAAAATCAAGTCATAACTGATTCTGAAGAAATACATAAGATTATCAGAGATTACTATGCACACCTCTGTGGAAACAAACTCAAAAACCATAATGAAATGGTGAACTTTCTGACATCACACATGCTTTCTAAGGTTGAAACAAGAAATTAAGACGCTAAATAGACCAATAACAACCCAGGAAATTGACTCCATCATAAGAAAACTACCTACCCAATAAAGTCCTGGGCCAAATAGTTTTCAAGCAGAATTCTAAAAACATACAAAGAGGAAATGATAACAATCCTACTGAAAGTATTCCAGGTATTTGAGAAACACAGAATTCACCACAAATCTATATATGAAGCTAACATCACATTTTTACCC
Organism: Carlito syrichta; assembly: GCF_000164805.1. Classification (NCBI taxonomy): domain Eukaryota; kingdom Metazoa; phylum Chordata; class Mammalia; order Primates; family Tarsiidae; genus Carlito; species Carlito syrichta. Next base: position 253,162 of record NW_007252439.1, on the reverse strand, counting down.
AAACCAGGTAAAGCTCCAACAAAGAAAGGGAACTATAGGCCAATTTCCCCAATGAACATAGATGCAAAAATTCTCAACAAGATTCTAACAAACTGGATCCAACAGCACATGTCAAAAATCTTCTACCATGACAAAATGGGCTTCATCCCTGGGATGCTGGGCTAGTTCAACATCTGCAAGACCATAAATGTAATTAAATACATCAACAGATGTAAAAACAAGAACCACACGATTAAATAAATAGATGCAGAAAAAGTTTTCAATAAAATCCAGCATCTCTTCTTGATAAAAACCCTTGAACACCCAGGCATAGAGGAAACACCTCAAAATAGTGAGAACCATCTACAATAAACCCACAGTCAATATATTGCTAAAATGACAGAAATTAAAAGCATTTCCCCTGAATACCAGAACATGACAATGCCGTCCACTCTCATCTCTACTGTTCAACATAGCACACAATTAGGCAAGAGAAAGAAATCAGTGGTACCTAATTAGGAAGAGAGGAAGTTAAGTTATCCCCCTTTCTGATTGTATGATTCTATACCTTGAAAACCCAGGAGAATCTGTCAAAAACCTCCTTGCACTTATAAAGGATTTGGCAAGGTCTCAGGGTACAAAATAATGTGCAAAAGACAGTCACATTTTTTTATACACCAGACAGTCACATTTTTATACACCAACAACAAACAGGCAGTAAACCAAATAAAAAGCACAGTCCCATTCACAACAGCCACAAAACAAAACAAAACAAAAAAACAAGAAAAATACCTCAGCATCTTCCTAACCAGAGAAGTGAAAGTCCTTTACAATGAAAACTTCAAAACACTGCTCAAAGAAATCAAAGACACAAACAAATGGAAAAATATTCATTGATCACGTACTGGAAGAATTCACATTGTTAAGATGTCCATCCTATCAAAGACAATCTACATATTCAATGCAATATCCATTAAATTACCAACATAATTCCTCTCAGACCTGGAAATGCCAGTACAGCAATTCATATGGATACATAAATGACCACAAATAGCCAAAACAATCCTCAGCAAAAGAAATAAAGTAAGAGGTATCACACTTTCAGGCTTTAAACTTTACTCTGAGGCTACTATAATCAAAATAGCCTGGTACTGGTACAAGAATAGACATAAATACCAATGGAACAGGTTAGGGATTCCAGAAACAAAATCTCAACTTCTCAACCAACTCATCTTCTAAAAAGCCTCCACCAACAATCACTGGGCAGAGGAGAGCCTATTCAGTAAACAGTGCTGGCAAAACAGACTGACCACATGCAGGAGATTGAAACAGGACTCCTACTTAACACCAAACACAAAAATCAACTCTAAATGGATCAAAGAACTAAATGTGAAACCTCAAGCTGTAAGAATCTTAGAAAATTCAGGAGACACTCTTAAAGAAATTGGAATAGGCAACCAATTCCTGATCAAAACACCGGATGCCCATGCCATAAGAGATAAGATAGACAAGTGGTACCTCATCATACTGAAAAAGTTTTGCAAAGCAAAATAAACCATCATAGGAGCAGGAAGACATCCCACGGAATGGGAAGAGATGTTTTTCAACTGTGTATCTGACAAAAGCCTAAAATCCAGGATATACAAGGAAATCAAATGTTCCAAAAGGAAAAAATAAACATCTGTATAAAAAAGCGAACAAAGTATATAACTGGACACTTCTCAGAAGAAGAATATGAGCAGCTAATGGATACTTGAAGAACTGCTCAGCCTCACTAATCATCAAATAAATGAAAATTAAAACCACACTGAGATGCCACTAACTCCAGTCAGGATGGCCATCATCAATAACTCAAAAAACTACAGATGCTGGAGAGGATGCAGGGAAAAGGGAATGCTTCTACACTATTGGTGGGAGTGCAAACTAGTACAATCTCTGTGGAAAACAGTGTGACAACTACTAAAGGATGTAAAAATCCACCTTGCATACGACCCAGCAATCCCCCTATGAATTATATCTGAAAGAATTAAAATCATTCTGTAAAAATGATACCTGCACATGCACGTTTATTGCAACATTATTCACGGTAGCAAAAACGTGGAACCAGCTGTGCTGCCCATGAGAACTAGACTGGATTAAAAAAATGTGGTGCATATACACATTGGGATATTATGCAACCATAAAGAATGGCAAAATTATGGACTTACCAGCAACTTGAACGAATTTGGAGTCTCTTATACTCAGCAACCTATCACAGAAACAAATACATGAGTACCACATGTTCTCACTCATGAGTGGACCCTGAACATGTATCATAATACTACAAGAATAACTGGGCATTGTGGTGCGTGCCTGTAGTTACAGCTACTTGGAAGGCAGAAGGATCACCTGAGCCCAGCAGGTCAAGACTGTGGTAACTGTGAGCATGCCACTGCACACCAGACTGGGTAACAGAGTGAGACTCCAACTAAAAAACAAACAAACAAAAACAAATACTATAAGAATGCAATTGATAGTGGTACACTGCCAAGGGAGGCAGTGGTATTCTGCCAGGGGAGGCAGGTCTGGGGAGTGGCACATAACATCAATAAGGGTGCCTGATCTCCAACCAGACGATCTGGGGAACAATGGGATGCCCAAACTTTACCTGTGCAATGACCACTTATGTACCTAATGCTGAATTGTACCCTGCATCTTTAAAATAATAATTGTTTTTAAAAGAAGTTGACACTAAAATAAATTAAAAGGGTAGATATTTCTTTAGAAAATAAACTTCTTTGCCTTTTTATTAAAAAAAACCCACATAGTTTTGCTAATAAGTAATTCAAAATTGTACATTTTAGCTATTTATAATTTTCATATTTTTACAGTATTTCCAAATAACTTAGTAAAAAGCTCTTCTGTAATTTTCAGATATAGTACTGGCAATTCAGCACATTGTTATGATGGTATAACAAAATATTACAGATCTTTTTCAATGAACATATTCTAAAGTCTAAATGAAAGAACCATTTAATATTTTGACAAAGATCTAAGCATACTTCCTCATGTTTATTTCCTTTCTGTCTTAAAGATAAATTTCATGTCAGGAAAAAAGACCCAAAATGACAAAAACTGTCTAAATGTATGAATTGTTTGTCTGTTTGTGTGTGATGATATAAAGTTTTAATAGAGATGCTGTCATCGATAGACATTACAAAGTGAACATTTATGTTCCTCCGAAATTCATATGTTGAAATTCGAATTTCCCATTTAATGGTATTAGAGAGAGGGGTCTTTACGCAACCATAAAGGACAAAATTATGAACTTCACAGCAACTTGGATGTACTTAGAGGCTATGATACTGAGTGATCTATCACAGAAACAAAGTGCCGAGTATCACATGTTCTCACTCATAAGAGAACCTAAAACAACTATCGTAATACTATAAGAAAGGCATTGGCATTAGTGGAAAACTGTGAGAGGAGGGCAGGGGCAGAATCAGCAGTAGTGAGAAACTGCCAGGGGAGAAGGGGCACATCTCATCAACAAGGGTACATGCACAATGAACATTTGTGTACCTAACCCTGAATTCTACCTCACATATTAAAAATAAAAATAAAAAAATTAAAAAGAAAGTAATTTAGGTCATGATGGTGGAGACCCCATGAATACAGTTAGTGTCATTATTAAAGGAAGCCAAAGGGCACTCTAGCCCTATCTCTGCCATGTGGGGACACAAGAAGACAGCAGGATGCAACCCAGTAGAGAGCCCTCACCTGAACACAAACATACTGGTACCTTGATCTCAGACTTCCAGCCTCTAGAAGTATAAGAAATAAATCTGTTGTTTAAAAGCCACCTGGTCTATAGTGTTTATTATAAGAACTCAAACTAAGTCAATTGAGCATTATTGTTTATTATAAGTTAAATATTTGAACTTATTTTCCATTTCTTTCCTTATTCTAAACTATTTATATAATTGAACTACAGAAATATGAATTTTTATTTGCTTTATCTCATAAAACATCAGCACCGAAATTCAATAATAAAATGGAGCTGAAACTTTTTTGAATTAGAACATTTTCCTTAATGGAAGTCGGCTTGAAAATGTTGGTGATCCATTGAAACAGAAACTCCACCTTAATGACAATCATTGAAAAATGTTGACAGAAGAAATATTTTACAAATATCTGTGTAGCTTTCCTATCCTGCTGGGGAAAAAAAAAGGAAGCACCATTTTCATATCTTATTTAATATTATTAGAAATTATTGATCTATTGATATTAGGATGAAAAAGTGAGCCATATTATTAAATGTTAATTTGCTTGAGGTTTTGTAACAAAGACCAAATATGCATTTTTCTTACAGCTTTATGGAAGGTGTGTTTTTATTTTGAATCCAACGTTTTACAGATGAGAAATATTCCTTTTTCTTCTAAGGAGACTAAGCAAGCATCACTGTGTTAGTGTTTCATGTCCTTTGATTAAATTGCAGTGTTAGGCTATCAATTCAGACTAAGTTTATTTTATCCTTGTTTATTTAGTTTAGTTTTATCAGTGCAACACTATACATTCACATTGTCTTTAAAGTTGAGTGGATAAGACAATGGCAATAAAAGCAACACAAAACTTGCCCTTCTATACTCTCCAGTTTTAAATCCAGAGACAATCATTTTCAGTGCTTATATTTGTTGTATATGGTGTTTGTCTTTGCATTTCTGTAATAGTTTTATACCTATTTATTAGTTTATCCATTCTGAATCATTTGAATACTGATTTTTAATCCAACTTTTTTAAAAACTGTGTTTTTATGGCACATGATTCAAGCATATCATAGTCCCTCATTATCTTTACATGATTGGTTTCATAGTATTGTGGAACTCAATTTTTAGCATAAAAATATATTTTGAAAAATTTTCCATGTCAGTAAGCAATATTTTCTGATAAAATAATTTCATTTTATTTATTTATTTATTTATTTAATTAATTAATTTATTTATTTATTTGAGTTGGAGTCTCACTCTGTCGCCCAGACTGGAGTGCAGTGGCCGCTCCCGGCCACCGCAGCCTCGACCTGCTTGGCTCCGGCGATTCTTCCGCCTCAAGTAGCTGAAACTACAGGCATGCGCTACACACCTGGCTAATTTTCTGTTTATTGTAGAGATGAGGTCTTGCCAAGTTGCCCAGGCGAGTCTCGAACCCACAGGCTCAGGCAATCCACTCACCTCAGACTCCCAAAGGCACGGGATTACAGGCTGAGCCACCGAGCCTGGCTTGGTAAAATAATTTTAATTCCTACATAGTATTTTACCATATAGATGTTTCATGATTTAAACAATACCTTAGTGTTAGAAATTCACATTTCATTCTAATAAATTATTGTGTATTCATTTAGAGTGATACCCCTTTTATCTGTGGATCACTGGCCTAGAAAATGCAATTATTGACATCATAGCTAAGAAACTGGGCCTACTTAGCAAACACCCATCAAACACACACACATATAGGTACACTCATTTATACACACACAACATTAAATCTGTGTTAGGAAACCCATCTTCTTTTTAGAAAGTAGAGTCCAGCAGAACAATATCCAGTATTTAATTACGCATAAATTAGAAGAACTGTGGGGATATGGGCAGAAACTGTCTTCCCTCAGATTTGGACACATAGACAACAGTCAATATTAATAACTAGGTGCCTGACATCAAGGAAGATGAAAGAAAAGCAAGTTAGTAGAGCAGATATGCACTTTCAAAAACAGACTCTAACATGTGAACATATGGTTCTATAGTCCTGGATGATGCAACCAGTCAGCACATCATTATGTTGTAATAAGCAATATAGAACCTTTCGTTTTTTTTCTAATGAGGACCATAGACCACAAAGTAAAGATAGAATTAACTTTTATAATAACTGTACAAGAATAAAAGGAATTAACACAGTGCATTTTAGAGCTCCATTTCTAAAAATACAGATTTTTAAAACTTATTATTATAGATATGTGGGGTACAAGTCAGGATTAGTTACACAACCATGTTTCAAGAAGGGACATTTGGACCTCCAACTGGCCCTCACTCCCCCAGGACAGGACTGGGTACTCTTTGCATTGTTGTGTGCCTCCCTCCCTCCCCTAGCAGTGCCCAGTGACTGCCAATCCCTCCCTTGTGCTAATGTGATTAATGTTTAGGTGCCACTTATGAGTAAGACTATTTGGTATTCTGTTCTTTGTTTCTGTAATTGATCACTAAGTCTGATGGTCTCCATCCCCAACCAGTTAGCTGCAAATTCTATGATTTTGTTCTTTTGTATAGCTGTGTAATATGCCATCATGTATATGTACCACATTCTCTTTACCCAGTCCACTTTTGATGGGCAATGAGGTGGGTTCCATGTTTTTGCTATTGTGAATAGTGCATCTATAAACTTGGGTGTGCAGGTTTCCTTTTTGTAGAATGATTTATTTTCCTCTGGGTATATTCCCAGGAGAGGGATAGCTGGATCGTAAGCATGACCCTTGTCAATAAATAAAAAACAATAGATGCTGGCGGGGATGCAGAGAAAAGGGAATACTTCTACACTGTTGATGGGAGTTCAGGGTGGCTCAACCTCTATGAAAAAAATTCTAGATTTTTACAGTACTTTTGACACTTAAAATAACATTTGTTATCTGAATATTTGGTAAGCAACATATACAAAGAAAAGAGCAGAGTCTTTGCATAAGCCATATCTGCATTTGAATAAATGATTGATCAGCTGTGTGACACTGTGCAGATAAATGAATGTGTCTAAATTTAAATATTTTCCACATTAGAATGAGTGTACTGTGTTGAGAGATATGGCCATTTAACAGAAAGCCTTGGCATATAGTAAACATACAGTAAATGAATTCATGAATCCAACCATAATTGTCCACTGATATAATGAACAATTATTCACTCTGACCATAATGGAATTTGAAGTTACTATAGGAAAAAGAAGTGTTAACATTTTCTTTTTCTTTTTTTTAAACTGAAGGAAGTTGAACTTTTTGGGCCATACCCACACTGCTTACTTCTGGGCACCAAGAAGGACTACAAACCCAAAGGCAGGGGAATAACCCATACGCGGGAAATCCCAGTTTTCTTCACCCCAAACTACATTACTAATGAGTTTTGAAAACAGTAGTATGTAGCCATAAACTTCAATGATGCCCAGTGGAGAGGTGGTTACTTTCTGTGTTAAAATTTTATTACCTCACAAAGTTCATAAAGTTTTAGAATGTTTTCATAAATGTATTCTAAATTCATCTATACTTTAAGATACATTAAAAATTACATATGCATGGAGCTAAATTTGCTTTTCCTCTAAAACTGAAGTCAGCAATTGCATTCTGTTATGTTTTGAACAATTCAAAAAGTCCACAAAGTCTCATTTATGTTGCATATTGTCCTTCACCTTAGAGACTCTTCTATATGGTACCACGATGTAACAATGAAATCACAGTCAAATTTACAGTACTTTAGGGTTGGATGGTTGATGTCAGTAAATGCTGGTATGGTACTTTGCCCATACTGTATGCATGCAAGTGAGGTTGGCATTTCCACAAGAAAACAGTGTCAGGAAGTTTGTGGTTTAATTATATAAAGTATAGAAATTGAGATATTCTCTAATTTATTCTAAAGACACATCACTTTAATGGGCTTTCAATGAACTGTGCATGAAAGGCATGATGTTAAAAGCAAAAATGTGCTTCTCTTTTACTCTCTCTGCAAACGCAGAGATATTGAACAGGCTCATGATTAAGTATTATGTGAAGACTATCTTCCATAGCTAAGCCCTCTTTATACTTCCTTTGACTTGCAAAGAACACATGTGCCAAGCCAGTATTTTTGGCTAAGTACTGACATAAAATAAATATAAGCATGGTCAGGCAATCTCTGCAGGTGAACTGATAAATGCGGGGTATATATGTTTGGGTGTGTGTGTGTATGTGAATGTGTGTGTGTGTGTGTGTGTGTGTGTGTGTGTGTGTGTGTGTGTGTGTGTGCATGTATGTATCAAATATTTTCATCCAATAATTATGAATGGTCAGATGTCTACTTTGTCTGCACTGAGTAATTTGGATAGCTTTATAAATATGTGTTCTGTATGGAAAATAAGAGAAGCACTAGGTCATTTATTATTTCATGTATTCAATTATTATGACACTGACATTGTGCTAAGAGATGCAGCTACCATGTAAGTAGATGTACACATAGTCTTACAGTTGAACTTTAAAAAGGAGGATGGATACCATCCTAAGATCACATGCTTAATGTTTTTTTTTGTTTTGTTTTCACCACTATGATAAGTGCTTCTAAAGTGAAGAAGATAGTGCTAAAAGAAAGTAATATTAAAAGGTATAAAGTAATCACAGATAATAGAAAGAATTTTTCTGAAACAGTTAACACATGAACTAAATGATAATAGTAGTTAACCAAGTGGCAAGAAACACGTGTCTACATTTTGGTAACTCCATTTTTCAATTTCCTGGTGAAGATACCATTTCAAAGATGTCTACTCTTGAAAAAAGGAAACTTTTCTTCTGTATAAGGAATTTCTTGCCTAAATTTGTCCTTCTTAATCTTTTTCATAGTTTGTCTTCCCCCATTCAAGCATTGGGATAACTAATTAGCTTAAAAGATTATGAAAATAAACTCATGAAATTCTTAGGAAATGATTGTAATTTAAATCTGCAGGTAATTATATTAAACTTTGAAATGCTTTCCTCAGAATATTTAGCTTCATGTTGTGTCTCTAAACTCCAGGCCCATTGGGAGCATAGAAAAACACACATAAAAAGTCAAATTTTTGTAAGGCATAAGTGAAGGCAATTTTCCCTAACAGAAGAGTATAATTAACTGAAACTTCAGGAAAAAATATGTTTCTTTACAAGTTTCCCAACTGGCTTTTGCATTAAATTTTTGAATCTAGGAAGTTAAGAATATAATTTTAATAAATTTTATGAGCTTCTGTACCTACTTACATTTCCGCCTTAAATGTTAGATTCATGTAGTCTAAAAATTATGCAGATGTATAATTAAACCAAGTAAATCTAAGAAGTCACACAATCTTTTTGTTAAATAATGCCCATAAATTTAGACTTGTCATTTGGGAGAACATTAGGAATAATTTGTACTAATAATGCCTTTTCATTTAAATAAATAAATATACTGCCTGTTTCTATGCATCTCAGTCACTATATATTTACTTTGCATTATCTGGTTGAAACATGACACATTTTAAAGTTCTTTATAAGTTTGTATGTGTTTACATTTTTTTTCAAAAACAAGTGTTTAAAAAGACCTCATCTAACTAAGTTTTTAAAGTCAAAAAAACTCATTTAAAAATTACAATGTGGTTCACCTTAAACAGTTTCCTCCTTTCATTCTCTTATTCTTTATCAATAAATTAAGGTGTAACACATTTTATTTTAGTCCATGCAATGCACATTTTTCTGAATCTTACCAATTTGTCAATATCAAAACATTTATAGGAAATCAGATTTGACAAATGTTGTACATATCATTTAAATGTCTCCCTAAACACATCTGGAACTTTGCTGAAGTCATCTCATTCATGTTCATCAATAAGTAAATTACTGTTTTGCTGGGTTATTTTCCAATGTGGTAGACATTGGAGGCCACAGACATGTCAAGTAAAGAGAACATCATACCTTCTTTATAGCATGTTGCATAAGATACTAGTCAAACTATACTAGTAATTTTCCCACAATGTACAAAGTTTTTGGTGAAACAGCTCTTTCAGAGCTAACATTTCCTCTACATTCCATGGAGATTACTTGTCAAAAACAGGTTAGCACGCAAAATATATCTGAATCAGTCTTATATTCAGAATCATCTGTCTCTCTAGTAGACCGTATTCTTGGGTATAGCTTGCCTTATTGACTTCTGCTTTCCTTAGGGAAAAACCTTCAGAGAAACTCTTTGATCTTAGAAGTAATCAAGTTTCTGATGAGATCACCCCATTAGATCACTAGGCCAAACACATTTGAGGTGCAGATTGAATTCAACCTGCAACTTTTATAAATGACAATTTTCAGTATGTCCTGGACACTGTATCAAACCCTAAGAGTTCCTATATATGATACATAACCCCAATAATGAAGTAGTTCTTAACCCAGCTGGAGTTATAGTCATACATATAATTTTGTCACAATGGTAAAATCACTGTAAAGATACTGACTGTAGCCAGGCTCGGTGCCTCAGCCTGTAATCCCGTGCTTTTGGGAGGCTGAGGTGAGTGGATTGCCTGAGGCTATGGGTTCGAGACCCACCTGGGCAACTTGGCAAGACCTCATCTCTACAATAAATAAAAAAATTAGCCCGGCGTGGTAGCACACGCCTGTAGTTTCGGCTACTTTGAAGGCTGAGGCGGAAGGATCGCCGGAGCCCAGCAGGTCGAGGCTGTGGTGACCGGGAGCGGCCACTGCACTCCAACCTGGGTGACAGAGTGAGACTCCTACTCAAAAAAAAAAAAAAAAAAAGATACTGACTGTGCCCTGTGGAGGAACACAGCGTCAAAGATAAACAGAGCCATATTCTAGTTTTATTAGTAAAGATATACTTTAATCAGTAACATACTATTGCAATTAGGGAAAGAGTTCAGTATGAACTGAACTAAACTTTGATTTGTACAGAGGCAACTGGGCATTTTAAAGGAAGACCAAGACTAATAAAGAGTTGGGCGAGTGGGAACTAAATAGTGTCAGATAATGAAACCCATCCAGGTTTGCTTACTGGCACCTATTGAAGCTAGGCCCCTGCCCTCACACAGAGACTGGAAGACAAGACCCTATTTTCTTTTATTTTTTATTTTAAAGATGTGTGGTACAAATCAGGGTTAGGCATATAAGTGGACATCATGCAAGTAAAGTTTGGGCCTCAATTTTGTTGGCTGGAACAAATAGTAAATCCTTTGACAGGCTTGAGTTTCTTTAGGCAGGCTTTTTAACGTGGAGGTAGGGTCATCCTAGGAATGTGGGCTTGAGCTGAGTCATTACAGTGGCAGATATTGGAGTGCTCCATCAATACAGTTCACAAGAAGAAACACCAAAAGCTAAGATAAGAAAAAAAAAAAATCAGTGATTTTGAAAGAAGCATGGCCCTTTTGAAAGAAGCATGGCCCTGTTGAAAGAAGCATGGCCCTGTTGATTTCAGATTTCTAGCCTCCAAAACTGTGACAGAATAAATTTCTATTGTTTGAATCTCCCAATCCATTGTACTTTGTAATGGCAGCCTAGGAAACTAACATATAGTGCTATGTGTATATGAGACCAGGGTGCTAGGGGTTGAGAAGGATAAAAACCCCAATACAAGCAATGATTTTTACTTTGTAAGTCCTGGGAAAAGGCAGCTAGAAATGAGGCAAAGGAGAGGAATTCACATTATACATTTTCAACACTCTTTTCCATGGTGGGATTATGTTAGTATTTTATCCTCTCAGCTTTGTGTTTTCAGCAGTTTGCAAATACAGAATTTACGTAAAAAAATACAGATCATGAAAATTGACAAAGATTAAAGCTTTCTCAGAGGAAGAAGTTGAGGGAAGCTACATATGAAGGAGGACTCCCCCCCCAAAACTGAAATTATCTTTTGGAGGGCAAGCCCCTTGTAATACACTCAGAATTTGTTCCTCCATATACAACGGTCAACCAAAGTTTTTATTTGGAAGTTTTGAAAAGGTTACCTCACAATTTAAAGAAGTGTCTGGAGTTGTATCAAAACAGGTGACTGATTGTTCCACCATAACAACGTACCTGCCCACACTGACTGAGTATTCATCTGTTTTTGACCAAAAATAGCACAATCTCTACCCTACCTTCCCTATTCACCCAATCTCACCTTGAGCAACTTTTGCTTGTTTCTGGATGAGAAAAGTCCTCAAAGGAAAACGTTTTGCTGATGTGGAAGAGGTGAAACAAAACTGCAGATATGAGTTCAAAAACTGTCTTGAGCAGTGGAAAAAGCATCTGAATAGATGTGTTGCAACAAACGGAAAGTACTTAGAAGGTAACCAAATTTTTTAAATGTAGGAATAAATACACAATTTTTAATAAAAATTCTCTTTTTTTTGATGTTCCCCCCTTGTATCAGCTGAGTGAATATCACTGTGTTAAGTTAGAATGCCTTGGTCTACATTTTTTATAATTGCTAGGGACAGACTATAATGCATTACAAATATGTGAAACCAATGGGTATTTTTAACTTTATTTTGTTTAAAAATGTTATTACTTTGGGTTCTAGGTTAAAGTGACTCCTCATTTTGAGGCCCAAGATTGACAATACATGTAATAAGAGGAAAAATTCTACTGTTAACCTCTCATTTCTGTAACTTTTGTTTGGTATATCACCTAATGAGAAAAATAAAAAAAACATCATAAATATAGGTTTGCTTAGTAAATCTTATAAATCAAAATAAATTTTTAGCTATGATATCTTCCTTTTAAATTTCACTTTGATTAATACCACATCAATTGCATTTCTAATAAAGTAGATATGTCTACAAAATTATTTCTAGGAGAATTGGGAGTTTATATATTTGAGCAAATAGAATACTGTTCTAGAAATCACTTGTCCTATGTCAGGAGTTGTCTGTTAGTCAAGTCTTTTAGTCCAAAATTATCACTTGTAATTGGATATCTTGTTCACATCCTTCTCTGGGTTATTATGACAATATGTAAATAAACATCTGAAGCATTTATGTGCTCCATGAAGGCAAGACTTGTTATTGATTTTGTTTACTGCTGCACCCTTGCCACTTTGAACAATATTTTCACATAGTTTCACCCAAATATTTGTTGATAAATTAATGAATATGCCATTAATTCGTGATTTAACTTTTCTAGGAATGACTATCTCTACTTTTTCAAGAGTACTAGAGAAATAGTATAAATTGACCTAGCTATTCAAACATAAATAAGGTTCTGCATAATAGCATTTAGGTGATATTATGTTTTAAGAAAGCAGAATTTTATACTGATTAGTTTGTGTATTGCTTTTTATAAATGTTTCTTATTTAGCCCATTGATTTATATGTATAGGTAAAATAGAGACAAATTATTAATTATAAAGGTGTACTATTCTACAGAGATATAATTACACTGACATAAACTGTCAGTGTTCAAATTTGCTTGTATAGTGATTTATAATTTTTCAGCCTTTTAACTTACAGCTTTTCAGGATTTTAACATGGCTATTTCACTGGAAATTACTTGTTCTTTATTCTGTTTTATTTCTTTTACAGCTTTATTATATTTTACAACAAGTTATTAAGAATGCTGACATATTCATTAGACCTATAAGGGTTTAAATAGAATTTTTTAGATCCATAGACTTATGTCAATGAATGTGAAGAAAAGATTCATTTTAACCATTTTTCCTCATATATATGTAAAGTTATATGTTTATGTGGGATCTTATTGATTACTGGCTTTTAAAAAGAAAATGAACATAACTTTTTACATAATTCCAAGTTTTATAAGTAGTTAACTAGTTATATGCTTTTTTGTGCTAAGTTCAAGGTCATATTAGAAAAATTAATTTTATCTGTAGCATAATTATAATCCCAATATAAAATTTGCAAAGATTAGACTTCCATTGCAATAAAGACATGTTTAAAGATAATTAGATAACTTTTATTTTAATGGATTCTAGTTAGAATTGCAGTGAGCTGCTCATGAGAGATTTAAATATTAAAAATAAACAAATAAACTTCTATTCTTGACTTTTTAAGAAAAATAATCATTCAAGAGTTATGTGCTATGCTATAGCAGAAGAACACCTGAAGTCAAAGAGAACTGAATTGTTTTTGTACTATATTCCTTTTGGTTGTGTTGTAAAGTCCTCACTTATTTGTAACATGTGGTAAAGAACTGTTGCCACAGTCTTAGAATAAGATGGAATCGCAATTGCCTCTTGTTGCTGTTGTCAGTTAACATTTATTGAAGTCTAAGTGTTGTAGAAAACACATAATTAGGCATGGTTTCTGACCAGGATATTAACAATCTCTGTTAAAGCGAAAACATGTAGGCATTAAAACAATTTATTCTCCTCAACTTTGGTAACCTTAAGGCATATCAGATTAGATTCCTTAAGAGAAATAAATCTTGTGAAAAGATTTTAAAGAGTCCTGAGCTCTTAAGAGTCAGGCGTCATAGAATGACCTTAGTCTCCATTGCCAAGTGCCATTAAAACTAAATTACTGCAATTTCTAGATTAATGTTGATTCTATTTTAATTACAGGGTATATATTTCTTTACTGGCTAGTCTATTAAGAAGTTTAAACTATTTTGGGGATATCGGTCAATAAATCTTCCTTTGCATTAAAATAATGAGGACAAATTGATATATACTAGCTAATTCTTCTAATATGGTCAAATGTAATAGAAGGTAAGATTAACAGTGGGGTTGTCAGTGGTTAAAAAAAAAAAAGGGGGGGAGACATTTTCCTGCTGCAGGAAGAATGACTATTTGTATATGGGAGAAGGCAATAATGTAGAAAGCTGTAAGTATTTTTTGACTGAAAGCTCTGTTTTTGTATATTTAATATCCCATACCTATCTGCAATACTACGTGTTTCTGTCCCCCTACAACTCACATGTCAAAATTCTAACCCTCAAGGTGATCATATTAGAAGGTGGAGTCCTTGGGAAGTGATTAGATGAGGGTAGAATACTTCTCAATGAGATTGGTGCCCTTATAAAAGAGTCCTGATGAAGTCTGTTTGCCCTTCCACCATGTGAGGACACAGCAAAAAGGCATCATCTGTGAATAAGTGGGACCTCATGAAATACCATTAATGCCTTTGATCCTCCCATCTTCCAGAACTGTGAAAAATAAATTTCTATGACTTATAAGTTATCCAGCATAAATATTTTACTGGAGTAGCCTCAATGGACTAAAATATTATTTACTTTGAGGATACAAAGCTATACAATCAAAATTAAATCACAGAGGATTTTAACATTTTTTGAACTTTCTATGATTGTTATGGTATATATGAGTGTGTATATATGTATATATACTTCAATGTATATATAATTTTATAATCCATTTATATATGTTTATTATAGTATGTATTTGTCTAATATATATAATTTTGGAAGGAAACATATACATATTTCCTATGTACATATTTCACAAATCATAAAGACATTTCTAACTTCTTGCCTTTTTTTCTAACCTGAAATTTTAACCTAACATATTTTGCATTTCTTATCACAGATGATAATGTACTGATGCTAGAAAACAGTTTTAATTACTTTTTACTTTATAATTAGGAGTATAAATCCCCATAGCAATGGGATAACAGAAATACTTTAAAGTCAATTAAATGAAAGCAAGTTTTGGACACTTCAATGATAATACTTGTTTCCCATTTGTAATTAGACTCAATTTGGTTCTTCTACTAAATCAAAATTCACTTAAAGATTCTTAAAAAGAATTGATACTCTAAAATAAGATCAATTTTGACAAACTAGAACAATTACTTGCAGTGGGGACAATTGAATGAGATTTTAGATATAAATTCTAGCAACATGATCTATACTTCATTTAACATGAAGGTTGAGGTAGAAATACATTTAGAAAACCAATATCAAGGAGACAAACCATTGTTAGAAAGGTTAAAAAATGAGTGAAACATTTGAATAGCTGAATCTTTAGAATAAAGAAAATTCTTGAAAGCATTAAATATACTATAAAAATAAACTTCCCCCAAAGAAGAGGCAAGTGTTTTCTTTTTTAAAAAGTGTTTCTCGAATATCGATAGGAAATACATTAGACAATATTGGAAAATGTAAATATGTTGAAGACCACATCAACAGTATGATATGAATTCAGTCCAGAATGTTACAACTTTCAATATTTTCTAGAAATTAAGAGGAGAACTAATGCTCATTGAGAAATTACTATTTTCCAGATGGTGTGCTTTAGAAATGACTTAGGAAATACTATGGTAGTCATCTTTTTAAACATGCAACTATTACTGGTAGTAATGCAATATCAAAGTAATTATCAGATCTTCTTTGCTTTATACAGAAGACTGAGGGAGGAGGTGGAATTTCCTGGAGAGGGGAATAAAGGAACTGAATAAAGAAATAAAAGGCACACAAATTAAACGTCACGGGTTAATTGGCTTAGTCTTCCCTCTCAATGAGGAAGTTTTCATATACATATCTAAGTGATATTTTTAGTAGCATTTCTAAACAACAAGGGATGCCTTGTGAACAATATTGATTTATTCTTATTATAGCATTGTAAATATTTTACCTCATGGTTTTATTTTATTGTTTTTGAAATTATGTAATTTTTTTCACTTTTACCACCTTGGGAGTTGTTTATATGTACAGGAATTTTGTTTGGATGCCAGGATCTTTCTTCACAATATAAATTCTCATGGATCGGTTTCCACCTACAATAAGAAAGCTACAAAATAAAGTCCACCTTTGCTTATGGATGGGATACAAAGGGAGAAGAGTGGAAAAAATAAAGGACAAAGGAGGTTTGGAAATGAAATAGCCCAAAGATCAAATCTAGTCTACATGGGTCCTTTATGCCCATTAAAGAAATCGGAGTAAATATATATGTCAGGGGTTGTCTAATGGAGTCAGCAGATTCTGGATAATGAACAGAAGGTGGATTTGGAATTCCTCCTTTATAAAAGTCTAACAGCTTCTTTTATTCCCTGTAGTGCTAAAAGCAGTCAAAAAGGCAGTTGACTTTGTGATTCTTTCAACTTCTAGAAATATCTTAGCAGTTTTGTTCTAATGCATAATTAATGGCTGGTCATAAGCAAACTATTAAGCCTCTATAAAAAAGAGATCATTAATCTACAAAATGGAGACATACCATTTAATATTTTTTAAAAGGTTGTATAAGTACTTATAAAATATTTAGGGTATTGCCTAGAAGAAAAACGAATTCAATGTTATTTATTTTTTATTGTCACATAACATACTATTCCATTAAATATGATGTAATTCCATAATCAGACTTAATTTGTATAACAAAACACCTTTCCAGATCTCTTAATTTTAGACAAGTCATAGTCTACTCTAGCTTTATGAACAATTTAAATATAATTTGATTCTCTGCCCAAATAACAGCTTTGTTTTTTCATTTCTTCCTATGCAAAACAGTACTTTTAGGTGAATGTTTATGTTAGCATCAATGAGCTTAACTTGATATACTAAAGAAATAAAAATTGACAACAAGAAATATTTTCCTGTTAATATTGACAGCAAATGTCACTAAACATTTACCAAATACATAACGTATAGGACTTTACTTTGACTAGAATGATGTTTTGTTACATATGCTTTTTTGCTTCTTTCTTAAAATGAACCATTGGGAAATTTTGATTACAGTTCAATTTTAGCAGAGACATAGAACAATGACAGTAGAGTTTGGTTATGTAGACCTGTGGGCCCATAAAGGCTGTATCAAAACATTCATGAGTTTCTATTAGACACTTTTCCAAAAAAGCAAAATTTTGATTAATATCATTTACTAATTCCTGCCAAATATTGGTATTGAAAACCACTTTTGAGGGAGAGAGAGAAAATAAAATCCATGATTAATTCCAGCAAATAGATTTAAAGAAATATAATCTTCATGTGAAGGCTGGTTGTTAACCAGAAAACAAAGCAAACATTCTATCTAGTTATTATGGAAACTGTTTGAAAATTGCAGATGCCCTAAATTTATAGCTTCTGCTGTTTCTATATCATTTTGCAGTTCACAGCTCAAGAGAATACACTGTTGCTTAATGATAGAGACAGTTGTGTTTGAGTTCAATTTGCCTTTGTGAAGCAGAGTTAGTACTTTAAAAAATATGAAATTTTGTTTGTCTCAAACTAATAACTTCAAAATCATGGGGAAAATATACAGCATTAGTGTATAAAAGGAAGATAATGTGGGAAAAATAACAGGTTTACAAATGGGCCAAACTGTACAAACATAAGATGTCTTTAAAGACAAAAACAATGCATTTTTAAAAGTCAGTGAAGTACTTAGTTTAATAAGCTGTCTCTAGAACCTCTTCATCTGGTTGTCTGTTATTTCAAATTATTGAAAGTCAAAACTATCACTGTTTTTTCACAGCCTTGAGAGATATCATCAAGGACTTGCACCTGGCCATGCAGTAGGAAGAACAGGCTAGCAGACAAATAAACAGTAAGAAATGACCTCAGTGAAGACTGCAAATAAAGATTTGTTTGGTTTCATGCCCAACCTCTTCCCCTCCCCATTCCTCCCCAGCAAGTTTTGGTCACCTGGTGGGATTATGCAGGGTCTCAGCTGGAGCAAGCTTTGGCAAATGCCAAGTGTGAGGACATCTGGGTCCAAGGCAGCTGGGGAAGGAGTCAGTGATGTGAGATACTTGCTTGCCTTTTCTTCGGCTGTTGCCCTCAAGGGATGAAGGAGCTTTTAATTATTACCCTTCTGCACTGCTCTTTTCTCCAACAAGAGGGAAATGTTTTCTGGTGTAGAATTTTCCCTTCGGCAGCACTCTGTATGGACTGGCTGCTGGTGGAGGGCTCCCTGGGGTCATCCTGACTCTGGGGAGAGAGAAGCCTTTAATCCAATTCTGAGGTCTCTGTCTGCCTTCCACACCTTTGGTTCGAGCACTGAGATGTCCTGTACTTTAAAAAATGTTTCTTGGACCTCTTTTTGCTGACTTTTGAGGTGCAAAGGGATCTCTCTCATGTGTTTATATGTTGTGTATAACAATAAAGAAGAAGGAAATAAAATAAAAACTAAAGACATGACTTGTTAATATGTTGGGTGTCTACTTAAAATAACCTTTCTGTGAGTGTGGTGAGTAGGTGTATATAACAGAAAAATATGATTTATCTTTGTTGTTCTGCACTTGAACTCTCTTCCAGTATGGAATATCTTCTACTTTACGAGTATTGGTGAGACTCACAACTTACTATAAGAAAATGATACCCTTGCTTTCCAAGATAATCTTGTAGCTAAAATATCAATATTTTATATTGGATAGATCTGCCAATAAAATCGAATATACAGACTCATGGTTCAAAAATAATCCATTCTGGCTGAAAATAACAGCAGAGACCATAGGTATAACATGAAATTTCCAAGGTTTCAATAACCAAAGTCACTGAAGTATAACTGCTGTTCACAGAGAGACCAGGGCTGTGATAATCACAATATAATCTGAGTTGTGCATTGTTAAGCACTAATGTGTTAATCAGACTTATTTTATGGCTTATCTTTGCTTGCTTCTGAACATTTTCCAAATCTCATGCTATGGTTTTCCTTGAAAAGATGAGATTTGTTAGTTGGAACCAAAGGTAATAAAAATCATGCTAACAAACTGAGAAATTAATCTGTGGTGTCCCAGAACTTTCAGAAAGTATAATTGGTTAAATTATCACATATTGTGACCTAAAGTAAAGTGACCATCAAAGACAAATATTAGCAAGAACTCATGGCTGCTGCAATAGAACAAAATGAATGTGAGAATAACCCACTGTCTGTGTAGTAAGGTGGTAATTAATGTAGCTTCACTGCACACTCAAAAAAGATAAGTGCAATTTAAAGTTTATAATTTCAAATTTTCATCTCTTGGCACATACTTTCGTGTATTATATTAGATAATGCCTTATAAATGAAGCTGGAGTACTGCCATAGTCAAAAAACATAAACAGCATTTAATTGTATAAGCTTACAGATGACAATATTAGTCAAATTCACAATCTCATCAAGTATATTATATGAAATTGATGATATTAATAGAGAAAGAATGGGATTCAAATTAGAGAAATGTGAATATGAGGAGAGATCAAATAACTCTGGTTTATCTGAATTCTAAACCCATTGAGCTTTCCTTAACAACTAAGTTGTCACATCTCTTTCTCCTTTTTTAAAAATGCGGAATATTCTTGTCTAAAAATTTTGTCTTTTGTCTTGTATGATGAAGACAGCATGCTTAATGCATTCACCTAAACACAGTTTGTTTTAGTTCAACCTCTAACTAGAATGAGTTCCTAGAAAGTGCTTGGAGCCATGAAATTATAAAGCCAAACATGCAAACAAAGACATTTGTAAGACTTATCATTTTATCTTTGAATACTGACTTATTTGTTTATTTTTCTTCTCATTGAGGGATCACATATCAGCATTGTAGCCATGACTTCTTTCCTTATTGTCAGGTTTAGACATTTGGCTTGCTTTGGCCAATGGAATATAGGAAAACCTAAAGTGTACCAGATATTAATTGAAGTGTTTTATATGCATGAGCTTTGTATTCTGCACTTCTGTCCTCTGAAATAAAAATAAAAGTTCCCAGACAATGACTCCTCCTTCAGCAGAAGTAGGGACAAAGTTACAGAGTAGAGACACTAACTTACAGTCCCTGAGGAACATAGAGAACAATTTTGATTGTGAACATAAAATAAATGTTTTGTTGTGAGTAATTGAAATTAGTGATTTTTTTCTTTATCACCACAGCATTATTGGGAGAAACTTAATACATATATTTTGATAACAGATTCAAAGACTATTATTCCAAAGACAAAAGAACACAGTGTTAATTTGGACTGAATTTCCCCATATATCCTTACTTTTAACTTATTCTGGATTCAGTCTTTTAAGGCACAGAAAATTATTCTTATTAAAATTGTAGGTTGGCTAAAAGTAGTTAAGATGCTAGAAATGTCTTCATTTAAGTACAAATGACTGCTAATGCAAATTTATCATGTGCAAACTGCTAACCTATCTTTCAATTTTGTCTCTTAAGAGGGCCCAGAAAACATCACTTCCTCTTAGATCTTAAGAAATACACCAGGAGATGCACAGTAATGTTCATTACATTCATATCCATATTTATATATTTAACACATATGAGTGTTTTCTGCATATGAACTCTCTGCCTGTTTGGATTATCCTCCATTTTATGAGTATTGGAGAGATTCACATCTCACCGATAGGAATAAGAGACATAAAAGGCAACATTTTCTTCCTTATTTCAATATAGTAAGATATTGAGGTAACAGAAGTGAAGTAATGATTCAACTGTAGGAGCAAAGTGGACCCATCATCATAACAGACAGCTTTCCCCAAATTCTCCTGGTAAAGGAAAAATTAGCATTTCCTTAATGTCTTAATTCTTTATATAAACAATAAAAACTACACAGAATTTTAGTTCCTTTTATAGAAAATTAAGGAACTTTATTCACTTTCAGTCTTGAGTTAATCCTAGACTCTGAACTCCTTGAAGGAAAGGATGTGAAGTAGCAGATATACAGTATTAGAAACAGCTCAGGAAACAACTAAGAAGGCATAGAATGTAATTAGAAATTTCACATTTTCTGAGAAAAACAAAGGTGCAGGACTTAAAAAACTATAAAATACTTGAGATGGAGAATGCCTGAATGCAATGTACATAAATACGATGGACAACAAAGGACAAAATCATGGACTTCCCAGCAAATTGGATGGAATTGTAGACAATCGTTTTTAGCAACCTATCACAGAAACAAAGAACCAAATACCAAGTGTTCTCACTCATAAGTGGGACCTTACCATTAACCACAATAACATAAGGCAGAGATCGGCAGTCACGGGGCACTGCTAAGGAAGAGAAGAAGCGGTGGGGACACATAACAACACAAAGGGTAGCTGACCCTAAACCAGGGGAAGTGAGGACCATTTGGAGGCCCAAACTTCATATTCACATACATTTCTTATGTACCTGATCTTGACTTTTACCCCCAACTTTCAAATAAAGTAGAAAATACTCAAGAAATATTTAGTATGAGCAATATCTTGTAATCATTAAACTATGAGATTCAAGAAAAATGAAAATTGTTTTTGAAAAATCAAACTAATTTATATTTGTAATTTTTTTCCATTTGCCTACAAAATTTTAGTAAATTGAAATAATTACTTAATTGAGAATAAAATATTTAATCAGTATTGGAGGAAATTAAATCACCTTAAACTACATAGATATTTTTAGAAATTGTAGTGGGTAAATATTGAATTATTTGCATTATTACATTGACCTAATTGATTTTTTGATTATTTAAAGTTATAAAGCAATAAAATGTTCAATGTTTCAAGATTAATAAATGCTTATTTAGTATAGAAAAACAATTTAAAATATTATTTTGGCTATGATTCTGATGTATAAGTTGCTGCTTTGGATATTTTTCTTAAGAACTATTAGACAAAGTACCTTTTTTTGGTATCAGTATAAAATAATATTATACAGTATGCTTGTTTGCTGGTTATATGTGTTTTATGTCTATCAACTGGTAAATTGCTTCAACTTGTTAGAAATCCTGCTACTTGGAAGACTGAAGCAGAAGGATTACCTAAGCCCAGCAGGTCAAGGCTGTGGGGACCTTGAGTGTGCCACTGCACTCCAACCTGGGCCACAAGAGTGAGACTCCAACTCAAAAAATAAAGCAAACAAACAAAAAGACAAAATATTTCAAAAATATAGCAAAATATATTTTTATGACAAAAATATATCAACAATCAAGTTATACATTTAAAAATCTAAAATTGTTTATTTAAATACTTGTTTATTTTTTGTTTGCTTGTTAACTTGTACAAAGCTCTTTGCTAACGTTGTAAGGGGACCATTGCTTGAATAAAAGTAATACCACAGGGTCATGAACATTAAATCTAGAGACAGACTGTGTAAATTTAAACTCCAGCTTCAAACTTTCTAACTTTCCCAATAATTTTTTAACTTTATTATTGTTTCTGTAATAATTAACTGACTAATGCATCAAAGGCATTTGCAGAATTACCCAGTAAATATCCAATATATATGTGCTAAGTAAATCTAAATTTTGACAAGAAAAATGTGGAAGTACAAATGCACTTGAAAACTTCAGGCATTAAATTTCTTTTTCAGAAATATTAAAGGCTTGACTGACATCAAAATACATGAATAATTTCTTTGGTATGTAGAAAGATCTAGATTAGGATTACAATACCTGAATTCTAATGACCTTATTATTTACATACGATATGTTGTTAAGATATTATAGCCCTTCTTTACTCTAAAACAAAGACAATAATATTAAGCCTAAAGTATAGGGTGGAAGAAATTAAATGCAATATCTTAAATAATTTGTTCTATACATCACGGTCATTCACCTTCTAAGTGAGAAACCAGTGTTTCATTTCTGCAAGAAGATTCTGAAATCTAGGGCTAGATGTGAGAATGGTCTGGTGCACAGTCAGTCTTGGGACTTAAAACCTACTGTGATGTCATGGTCAGGTGAAGCCACATATACAGGGCAGGTAGATGGAGAAAAAAGATGATCAGAAAAAATGAGTCTGAAAAGAGCAAGGAAGGTGAAATGTACAGGTTTAATGCATAGTTCAGAAAGACCGAGAAATGAAAGACTTTTGAAAGTCCAGGAATAGAAAGAGAATGCTTTCATGTGCTTAAATGGGTCAACCAGCACACTCTAAAGCATCATTGAAGTACAAGTCATAAGTATTCAAATATCCCCCACCCAGTGATGTCACAGGTAGACAATAATTGTTCTCTTTAGAGTTTTAGATGAAGCAACCACTGTCTCCCCAGATTAATTAACTCTTACAAATGACTCCGTGCATTCTACTCATCACCACATGGAACATACTCTAAGATCGAAAGCAAGCAAACAAGCAACAACAAAAACACACACACACACAAAAATGACTCTATGTTTAACACTGCAAAGAGGATGAAATACTTTTTTGGTAGACATATTCATTTAACTCTAAGTAATTAGTCCCTTGTTCTTTAGTGTGGGTTCCCCTGCAAGGCATGTAGGTCACAATAGATGCTGAAGCAACAGCTAAAGTTGTGTTTTTCAGCTGATTCTGGATAATTCATCATTTTATAGTAACACTATAAAAATCTTACTGAATCCATCATACTTCCGAGTTACTGGGTTTCTTCAGTGACCTATTGCCGATTCTGATGCACTAATTTTCCCATTTTTGACTACATTGAGTGCACATTATTTTTTTATTTCAGTTTTTGCTTTCTCCATTTTAGAGCTTGAGGCAGATGATATTTTCCAAAGATGTGCATGTAGATCCACCCTCCTCACACACACAGATAGTTCCCAACTTATAATAGTTTAACTTAATGATTTTTTTAAAATTTTAAGATGGTGCCAGAATGATAATGTATTCAGTTAACTCCTAAACTTATAATGGGATTTCATCTAAATAAACCCATCATAAGTTGAAAGTATCATTAAGTGGAAAGTGCATTTTCCATGTATTGTATTTACTAATTTCTATTTAAGGTGGGTTTATCAAGATGAAAACACCAGTGTGTGTGTGTGTGTGTGTGTGTGTGTGTGTGTGTGTGTGTACATACACACAGAGATTTTGCTTTATATATAATATATACAATCCTTTTTATTCTTATAATTTCATACTGATACTCTTTTATTGAGAGGTGGTGAGTTATATATATATAGTCATTTGGGATGGGTAGACTTTGTAACTGCATCAATCAATATACTGTGATGAAAGTGATGGCATGTGATTTCCAGGACTTCTGTTTGACTCTCTCTGACAAGTCTTTGAGGTGCCCTGAGTTGGCATGTAGAAAATTTGGCAACCCTCTTTTTGCCTTTCTGGCATGTGATAATGCAGCAAGAATGCCATAGTCAGATGCCTGCATATTGATATTGAACTTCCCAGTCTCTAGAACTAGTTGTGGTACGTAAGTGAGGATTTACTACGTAAGTAAGTTTTATACTGATGAAGTTTGGGCTTCTAGCTGAGAACCAGGCTTCTCAGTAAAATGACTGAATCCAAAACTGAGAATGGGAAAGTAAAAGATAAATCCAGAATATGTTATAGCACCAAAAAGTAAGAGATTGCTTAAAGAATAACGGGGACAAGTAAAAAAGATACAACAACTTGAAGGTCAAATCTGGGACAATATGGACACCAAAATAAATAAAAATAGTAGCAGAGAGTTCCAGTAAGATGGTGATGGCACAGGTGGGACTGTGATATTCTCCAAAAGTGAGTTCCCATAAAGACTCTTGATTTCCTTGCCCCATTCTCCCACCCACTGCCAGCCGCACCAGTCCAAGACATGGAGACCCTCGGTCTCACACATGGCCAGTTATTGAGGCCCCTCTGCTGCTGCTGCTCCACCCCAGGTGCACCACGCCCCAACTGCATGGAGCTCCCAGCTCCCTCCCTGTCTACACTGTCTCACCCAGCCCCAAGACACCCTCCCCTGCCCATGGAGGCCCTCAGAAACTGCCTTGTGGCTATCTGGGTTCCCTTGCTGGCTACACTGATCGGCCCGGCATTCAGCCATTGCCAGCTCCCTCCCTGGCTGGGTGCCCAGCCCAGTCTCAGACCATGGCAGTCTGTGGAGGCCCTCCATGCCCTCCCTCAGAACTGCAGGCTCTGTCCCTTCCTGGGTCACTTCACCAGACCAAAAGCCACTGCTGCCCATGCAGGCGCCCAGCGCCCATGCCTTGGAACTCTGCACATGTGCCTGGGGTGAAGTGCCCAAAGCCACGGCCAGTGCTCGTACCTCAGAGTTCCAGGTCCTTGCCTGGGGATCTGGTCCCTGCCCAGCCCCACCTCAAGCTACAGTTGCTCAGGGAGCCTCTAGATCCCTGCCTCTCAGAGATACCAGCTCCATTCCTGGCTAAAGTGCCCTGCGCAGGGCCCAAAGCAGCTGCCATTACCCACCACCCACCCTCTGGAGCTCCGTTTCTGCTCTGGCTGTGGTCCTCAACCCCATCTCAAGCTGCCATTGCCCAGGGTGACCATGGGCCCCCCCCACCCAGAGCTGCGGGCTCCATCTCTTCCTGGGGCACCCCTTCAGACCCAAAGGAACTCTGTGCGCCCATCTGGGCTGAAGCACCCAGCCTTGTCTTGAGCCACCACCCCTATGGAGGCCCCAGTGACTGCCCCCACTGCCCAGGGAGGTCCACGACTCCTTCCCTGGGAAGCTCTGGACTCCTTTGGTGTCCACACCACCCCACCCCCTAGCCTGCCTGACCACTATGCTGACCAGCAACACCCAGAAGTCTCACACTCCACTTCCCCCAACTCGTCCCTGTCAACAGTGGGACCAGAGAACAACTGGAGCCCTGTGACCAGGCAGAGAGCTGCAGTGACTCACCCACTCAGCTCTACCTAACCTCCAACTTGGGGGCTAAGACCTCATGGTTGTGTAAGGGAACAGTTCATCTTAAGGAGATTATAAGGCAGTGGGAAGCAGGATCCAGAGTTTCCATACACCTATCAGTGGATATTGGGATCTGCAGACAAATTTTGAATCACAGTTCCCCCCTCAAATAAATCTTAAAGCTGCAAAAGGTATAACCCTCAACCTACAGTCAAGCCTCAGAATTGAAAAAAGCCAGAAGATTCTCTATGGAAGAATAGGAGATTGAGCAAACAGAAGCAAAAAACAACACTACCACCCCTGAACAACAGATTTAAAGAAGACAGAGAGAGAAAAAGATAAAAAGGAAAAAGTGGGGAGGCAAATCTACACAAATGAAGAAAAATCAAAAGAAGAATATAGGTCTCACACAGACTCCTGGGAGATCAAATATTGAGAAAACAGACTTTGGCATGCAAACAGTGAAGAGCCCCCAGAATGACTGGTCACATACTACAAACCCAGACATCAAACATTAGTAGAGAGAATAAAAAAAATTAAGGAGAGACAAGAGAAAAATAGGAAGGAGTTGATAAATGAGATAACAGCAGTAAAGAATACTGTGATTGAAATAAACAACAAGCTAATAAGCATGGAAAGCAGAATTAGTCAAGCAGAAGAAAGAATCTCAGAGCTTGAAGACCAAAATACAGAACTAACTCAAACTGTCAAAATCATAGAAAAGAAGCTTAAAAAGACAGAACAAAACCTTCAAGAGATGAATGATTATGTCAAGAGAATGAACATAAGAGTAATTGGTCTTTCTGAGGCAGAAAGAGAGTCAGAGACTACACTGGAACAACATTTCATAAAACCATTCAAGAAAACTTTCCTCATCTCATCACTGAAGCAAAAATTCAAGCACAAAAGATTCAGAGAACCCCTGCAAGACAACAATTGAGAAGACCAACTCCCAGATACATAATAATTTGCTTAAACAAAGTAGGTATAAAAGAAAAAATCCTAAAGACAGCAAGAGAAAAAGGTCAGACTACCTACCAGGGAAGACCAATTAGAATAGCAACAGATTTATCTACAGAAACCCTTCAGGCTAGGAGAGCTTGGAGTCCAATCTTCAAAGTTCTCAAAGATAAACAATTTCAACCAAGAATACACTACCCAGCCAAGCTAAGCTTCATCAGTGACGGAGAATTAAAGTCTTTCCCAGACATCCATTCCCCAAGAACCTATGCAGTCTCAAGACAATCTCTACAAGAAATACTTAAGAAAGTATTAAACACAGAAGGAAAGGAGAAAAGAATGACAACGTTCTTCACAAGAGTACAGGGAAAAGATGGAAAACACACATGATTCAACCCCAAAACCAAAGGAAAGACAACAAATAAACAGGAACAATAACAATCTATAAGAACTTCATGACAGGGAAAAATCACCAAATTTCAATAATTAGCCTGAATGTGAATGGATTAAATGCACCACTGGAAAGACACAAAATGGTGGACTGAATAAGAAACCATAGCCCCATTATTTGCTGCATCCAGGGGTTTAATCTCACTACAAGGGACACACACATACTCAAAGTTAAAGGATGAAAAATGATTTTCCAGGCCAGTGACTCACAAAAGAAGGCAGAAGTTATAATCTTAATATCAGACAACATAACATTTAAGCTATCAAAAAAATTTTAAAAATACAAAAGGACACGACATGATGATAAAAAGTTCAATCCATCAACAAGTAATATCCATTGTAAACATATATGCACCCAACAGAGGAGCACCAGCAATTATAAGACAACTACTTAATAAACTGAAAAAAGATATTGACTCTAACACTATTATAGCAGGGGACTTAAATACCCCACTGACAGATAGATCAGTGAGGCAAAAAATCAACAAAGAGATCCAGAACTTAAACTTGACACTTGACCAAATGGACTTAGAAGATACCTACAGATTATTCCACCCAACAACCACTGAGTATACATTCTACTCATCACCACATGAAACATGCTCCAAGATTGACCACATTCTTGGCCATAAATCAAGCATAAAAAAATTCCACAAGGTTGCAATCTTGCCATGCACATTGTCAGACCACAGTGGAATAAAAATAAACATTAAAACCAACAACATTTCCCCAAAGCCCACAAAAACATGGACACTAAACAGCATGATGCTGAACAACAGCTGGGTCAACACTGAAATCAAAGTATAACTTGAAAAACTCCTGGAAACAAATGAAAATGAAGAAATATTTTACCAAACCCTCTGGGATGTCATGAAATCAGTTTTAATAGGGGAATTCATATCTCTACGAGCACACATCAAGAAAATGGAAAAATCACAAGTGGAGAGTCTAACAAATCACCTAAAGGAGCTAGAAAGAGAAGACCAACAAAACCCAAACTTTAGCAGAAGAATCCAAATCACAACAATAAGAGCCCAAATACAGGACATAGAGGACAAAAATATCATAGAAAACATCAGCAAAAAAAAAAAGTTGCTTCTTTGAAAGAATTGACAAGATTGATGGGCCCCTAGCCAGAATGACCAAGAAAAAGAGAGAAAAAAGCCCAAATAAACACAATCAGAAATACAAAAGATCAAATCACAACTGACACCAATGAAATACAAAAGATTATCAGAGATTACTATGTATACCTATATGGAAACAAACTTGAAAACCTAGATGAAATGGAAGACTTTCTGACATCACACAACCTCCCCAGGTTAAAACAAGAAGACATTAAAACACTAAATAGCTCCATAACAACCAAGGAAATTGACTCTGTCATATGAAAACTACCTACAAAAAAAAAAAAAAGCCCTTGACTGGATGACTTTCCAGCAGAATTCTACAAAACTTACAAGGAGGAGCTGATACCAATCCTATTGAAAGTGTCCCAGGCAATTGAGAAAGATGGAATTCTCCCCAAATCATTTAACGAAAATTATTTAGGTAACTGATACCCAAACCGGGTAAAGAGTCAACAAAAAAAGAGAACTACAGGCCAGTATCACTTATGAACATAGATACAAAAATCCTCAACACGATTCTAGCAAATCAGATCCAAAAACACTTCTCAAATATCATCCGCCATGACCAAGTAGGCTTCATCCCCAGGATGCAGGGGTGGTTCATTCGCAAAACCATAAATGTCATTAAATACATCAACAGATGTAAAAGCAAGAAACATATGATCATCTCATTGAATGCAGAAAAAGCTTTTGATAAAATCCAGCATCGCTTCTTGATAAAAACCCTCAAACATCTAGGTATGTTTTGAGGGAACATACCTCAAAATGGTAAGTGTCATCTACAACAAACCCACAGCTAGCATATTGCTAAATGGTCAGAAACTAGAATCATTTTCCCTGAAAACTGGAATAAGACAAGGTTGTCCACTCTCTCCCCTCTTGTTCAATATTGTGTTGGAAGTCCTAGCTCAGGCAATTAGACAAGAGAAGGAAATGCTCATTAAGGTAACAACATCATTCTTCTCAAACATGGAAATGACAATACAGAAATTTATATAGAAACATAAATAACCATGAATAGCCAAAACAATCCTTCGGAAAAGAGGAAGTCAAGTTATCCCTCTTTGCTAATGATATGATCCTATACCTTGAAAATCCAAGAGAATCTGTCAAAACCCTGCTTGCCGTGATAAAGGACATTGGGAAGGTCTCAGGGTACAAATAAATATGCAAAAGACAGTCGCATTTCTCTACACCAACAACAAACAGGCAGATACCCAAATAAAAAGGACAATCCTATTCACAATAGCCTCCAAAAAAAATGAAATACTTCAACATCTTTCTAACCGGAGAAGTGAAAGACCTTTACAATGAAAACTACAAAACACTGCTCAAAGAAATCCAAGAAGACACAAACAAATGGAAAAATAGCCCATGCTCATGGATAGGAAGAATCAACATTGTTAAGATGTCCATCCTACCAAAGGGAATCTACAGATTCAACGCAATGCCCATTAAGGTAACAACATCATTCTTCTCAAACATGGAAATGACAGTACAGAAATTTATATGGAAACATAAACAACCATGAATAGCCAAAACAATCCTTAGCAAAAGAAACAAGGCAGGAAGTATCACGCTTCCTGACTTCAAACTTTACTACAAGGCTACAATAATCAAAGCAGCCTGGTATTGGTACAAGAACAGGCACATAGACCAATGGAACAGGATAGAGATTCTGGAAGCAAAGCCTCATTTCTTCAACCAACTCATCTTTGACAAAGCCCCCAATAACAACCACTGGGAGAGGAGAACCTATTCAGTGGTGCTGGGAAAACTGACTGAACACATGCAGAAGATTGAAACAGGACCCCTACATATCACCATACACAAAAATTAACTCTAAATGGATCAAAGACCTAAACCTGAAACCTCAAACTTTAAAAACCTTAGAAAATGCAGGAAAGACTCTTTTGGAAGTTGGAACTGGCAACCGATTCCTGATCAAAACCCAAAGTGCCCAGGTCATAAGAGATATGATAGACAAGTGGGATCTCATGAAACTGACAAGCTTCTGCAAAGTCAAAGAAACCATCAAGAGAGCAGGGAGACAGCCCACAGAATGGGAAAAAAGATATTTGCCAACTGTATATCTGACAAAGGCCTAACATCTAGTATCTACAAAGAACTCAAACCCGCTGAAAGGAAAAAAACAAACAACCCCTTTAAAAAGTGGGCAAAAGATATGAATAGACACATCTCAAAAGAAGATATACGGGTGGCCAACAGACACATGGAAAAGTGCTCAGCCTCAGTCATCATTAGAGAAATGCAAACCCAAACCACATTGAGATATCACATTAACCCCTGTAAAAATGGCCAGCATTTTCATTAATCAGTATTTTTTATTATGGTTTTGTGGGGTACAGTTAAGGGTTAGGTGTACAATGACGTTTCATTCAGGCACCCTGTAGATAAGAAGTGTTTTCCCATCCCCCGACAGATATTTGCTATACAGCAAGAATTAGCTTCTTTTCCTTTATTAAATAATACTGGTTGTGAAAATAAATTTACTCATTAGGTCTGT
Source organism: Carlito syrichta (assembly GCF_000164805.1). Lineage (NCBI taxonomy): Eukaryota > Metazoa > Chordata > Mammalia > Primates > Tarsiidae > Carlito > Carlito syrichta. Next base: position 221,938 of record NW_007252439.1, on the reverse strand, counting down.
ATGAAAAAAAATAAAAAAATAAAAAATAAAAAATAAAAAAAAAAATGGCCAGCATTAATAAAACAAACAATAGATGCTGGCGAGGATGTGGAAAAAAAGGAACACTACTACACTGCTGGTGGGAATGCAGACTAATACAACCTCTTTGGAAGACAGTGTGGCAATTTCTGAAGGAACTAGAAATTGACCTTCTATATGACCCAGCAATTCCCTATTGGGAATATACCTGGAGGTACTCAAATTATTCTACAAAAAAGATACCTGCACACGTATGTTTGTTGCAACTCTATTCACAAAAGCAAAAACGTGGAACCAACTGTGTTGCCCATCAAAGCTGGACTGGATAAAAAAAAGTGGTACATATACTCAATGGAATATTATGCAGCCATAAAGAAGGAAAAATATATGGACTTTGCAGCAAATTGGATGGATTTAGAGTCGATCATACTCAGTGATTAACACAAAAACAAAGAAATGAGTTCCATATGTTCTCACTCATAAGGTGACCTTGAACAATTATAATGCTGTAAGAAAGTAATTAGCTGGGCTTGGTGGCTCAGCCTGTAATCCTATGCCTTTGGGAGGCTGAGGTGAGTGGATTGCCCAAGCCCACGGGTTCAAGACCCGCCTGGGCAGGCGAGACCTCCTCTCTACAATAAATCAAAAAAATTAGCCAGGCATGGTAGCATGTGCCTGTAGTTCGGCTACTTGGAAGGCTGAGGCGGAAGGATCGCTGGAGTCCAGCAGGTCGAGGACGCGGTGGCCAGGAGTGGCCACTGCACTCCAGTCTGGGCGACAGTAAGACTCCAACTCAAAAGAAAAAAAAGAAAGTAATTGGCAGTAGCACAAAACTATCAGGGGAAGGGGTTGGGAATGACTGCTAGTAGCGGAAAACTGTCAGGGGAAGCAGTTGGGGAAAACTGCTAGGAGAGGGAGGGGCGTGCTTCATCAACAAGGGAACCTGTATGATCAATGTTTGTATAACTAACCCTGAATTGTACCCTACACCTTTATAATATATAAATAAATTTTTTTTAAAAAAAGGAAAATTTGACTACAATGAAACTACCATGCTGGAGAGGCCACAAGAAGAGGCAACATAGAGATAGAGAGAGATGCTTGAGAAAATGCAGGTGTTCCATCCTTCAAGTGTTCTCACATATTCTCATCATGCTTTCAGAGGATTTCAGCATCACTCTGCAAGCACCTTAGGTGATACTGAGTACACTAAAGACATTTATTTCCATGAGCAAAATAAATATTGTTGTTTTAAACCACTACGTTTTGGGGTAATTTGTTATATGAGCCTAATAACTGGGAAATTGCTCTTCAGAAACCAACTGCTAGAACTGCAAAGAGAGAAAGTCCATGTATTTTACAACATAACACTGAGTTCTCCATTCCAATTTAACTCTCTCTTATGAATTATTGAGGATAAAAGGGCTTACTACAAAAGTTCCTTTAGCTTAAGGTTATATTTATATATGACAATATTTATTTATCTTACATCTAAACTTTTTTTCTCTTCTTTCTATACATATTGTCAACCATGCATGTCTAAATGTCTCACAGATTTCTATGTAAATCTTTTCATATTTGTTTCTTACAAATCTAATAAAACTTTTCGAAGATTGAAATATTGTTAGCAGTACCACTGATACTTATGTTTCTGTTTAAACCATTTTGATTGAACGTGAGGACAATTTATTTCACTGTTATAGAAGCATTAATACAGATAAAATAATAGCATGTATCTAGTAAGATAATGCATTTAACATAACCTGATTTTTTTTCTGGTTTATGTCTTATTTTCAACATTTATCAATTGTCCTCTGGGTAGCTTTGTATAGTGCAATTTTACGATTTTGGCAAAATTCAAAAACCAAAAACTGAAATGAAAATAACATAATTAGGTCAGCAGTGTAAATGCCACATTTTTTAAACAAAACACTGTTAAAATTGAGCACAAAACTATATGCTATATAGAACAATTTATTTTATACATCCTTATGGTTTTATTAAATGTTAATTATTTATTGAAATCTCTAAAATATACTTGTAGATTTTAATTCATAAAATAATACATTACTAGCTATTGAATTATAAAGCAGGAGGTTGTTCATGCTTTGAAAAACTGATTAAACTGAATGAAGAGTTGAAGTAAGATAATTTATAGAAATTAATTTTATATGATTTGCTTCAGAGTGAATTTTCCTCTCATTGGTTATGTGTTATTAGCTTCAACAAAAAGATTTGGAATGTATTGTATCTTTCTATCTGGACTCAGTTAACATTTTTTGAAGAAAGAAGTCAGCAGAAATTGGACAAATTTATAAAACAAACAAAAGAGAAATAAGTTTTTATCCTTATATAAACTGTAATGTATTCTTGTCTATTGCATTGACTCTTAAAATTCCACTCTAATAAAGATATAAAGCAAATGTAAATGTACAAATTTTGAAGTTGAAATTAAGAAAATCACACCTTATAAAGAAACACTGCCGGGCTTGGTGGCTCAGCCTGTAATCCCACCCCTTTGGGAGGCTGAGGTGAGTGGATTGCCCGAGCCCACAGGTTTGAGACCCGCCTCAGCAGTGAGACCTCATCTCTATAATAAATAAAAAAATCAGCCGGGCATGGTAGCGCATGCTTGTAATTCCGGCTCCTTGGAAGGCTGAGGTGGAATGATCTCCGGAGCCCAGCAGGTCGAGGCTGCGGTGGCCAGGAGCGGCCACTGCACTCCAATCTGGGTGACAGAGTGAGACTCCAACTCAGAAAATAAAAATTAAAAAATCAAAATATAAAGAAACACTAGTTGATTTCAATGTCAGAAAAAATAATTTGGTATGTGATTCTGTAGTAGAATGGTAGAAATACTATAGTATAGAATTTATTTTAGTCTTAATATATCTGTATCTATTTATTACCCATCTATATATTTAATAATCATCTTTCTGTATCATTTTATGCATCTATGTATATGTACATAGATATGTATACATCTATCATATACCTTTTTCCTTTTTATTAATTTATCTTTTATTTTATATTCATAAGATAAATAACAATTCACTTCCAAAGAATACTTCTCAATTTTTGCGCTATCAGTTTATCATGAAATTAAATAATGCAAAAATTGATGAAATACTATTATAATTATTAAAAAGAAAAATTGAAATAGAGGAATTGAATAACTGTATCAAATCTACAAAGTTTCTGAGTGCAGTCCAGTATTCGAACAAGTGGTTTAATTTAATATTTATGCAATTATTTATTTAACAAATATTTAATGTAATCCTGAAGAAAATATTTTCTATATATATAATTAAAATAGATTAGTGTCAAAATATTTTTTCAAATTATAAAAGTCAATAAGAAAAGTATGAGTAATTCAAGGAAAAATGGCACAAATTGTACCTTACAAAAAAAGAGGAAATATCATGGCCTAGGATATGAAGAAATGTTCAACTTCATCAGTGTTCAGAGGAATAAAACTCATTGTTACAGTAAGAAAATAGCTTATATACATTTTATTGACCACAAAAATGTGCAATGAAAAACCAATCTGGTCATTTTGAAAGCCTGACCTCCAGAAGTGTGCCTCTTCCTCTGGGTCTGAGACTGATGTTGTTGCGGCCAGCACCAGACCAAGAAAGGTGAGGAGTGCTGAGCACTTTCATGTACTTCAAGGACATATACTATTACCACTACTGCAGGCTACTGTGGAACTGAAGCATGAGGAAATAATAATTCCCACAGTTGTCTCTCTATGTTGTTTCCATTGAGAGGGACATTACCATTTCCAGTGCAAGGTCACTAGAACAGTTACAACTGCCTATACCTGAGTATTCCACCAGCAGCCTGGGGACCACTCCACCCCTGCCTATCTCAACGAGCACCTGAACATACTACCAGAGGACATGAGGACTAGTCTGCTAATCTGGTATCATGTCCCCAATAATTAAGGACACTGTGCAGGGGTTTGAAAATTGCATATGCGGGTCCACCACCATGGGTACATAAGCACTCCACCTGGGGTGTGAGCTTGGGTCAATCCAACCAGCTGGTACCACTTTAACCAGCACCCACTCACATGTGCCACAGCAGGCCAGAGAACTGACTTCCCAACCAATTGTCACTACTACCAACCTCAGCATGAACCACTTGGATTCTAGAGGATTGCTCTACCACTGCTACTGTCATAACCCATATCATAGAAGTTGCCCAGGAGCCTGACAATCCACCCACATACATTACCATTACCAGTATCCTTCCAAGTCATTTGGGAGCTCTAAGAATCAGCACACAGGCTCACCAACACTGGTAGTGGCATAAGCCCACTTAGCCCCAACCTAGGGCAAGAACTGGCATGCTCAGCTCACCAAGCCACCAATGGAGTTTGGAGTCTGGCCTATCTGGCATCCTGGCCTCCAGCAAAACTTCACTACAGCCCCCACCAATAACAGCACATAATCTACCAAGAATATCTAATATCCCAGATACCAGTAACACTGTTTGTAGCTGAAGAAATCATAAAGAGTCTATATATTGCATGCACCCAAAAGTAAAGCAAAAACACCCTATCCAACCAAGACCAGAGGCACATTTTCAGAAAAGAAATCCTTCCTTAGGAAAGTAATCTAAAAAGAAAAATAGAAGAAATGACTGTTATGACTGATGCACAGTTATCAACGCAAAAAAATATAGGAAATATTTACAAGTCAAGTAAATATGATACTTCCAAAGTAACACAATAACTCTCCAGTAACATATTTCAATAAAAAATTCACAAAATCTCAGATAAAGAATTTAAAATACTGCTTTTAAAGAGGTTCAATGAGATACAAGGGAATTCCAAGAAAAAATACAGATAAAAAAAACAATTCATGATATGAATGAGAAACTTACCACAGAGGTAGATTAAAAACAAAACAAAAAAAAAAAAACTGGTACTGGAGAATTTGCTGAATAAAGTATAAAGTACATTTGAAACTTCAAAAATAGGCTAGATCAAGCAGAAGAAATAATTTCAGGTCATGAAGACAGGACTTTTGAAATAATCCAGTCAGATAATAATGTTTAAAAACTGAAAAAGAATGAACAAAACCTTTGTGACATTTGGAATAACTTTAAATAGCCAAATATTCTGTTGATCAGTGTCCCTAAGTGTGAAGAGAGAATGAAAGCTTTAGAAAGCCTATTTTATGAAACATTAGATGAAAACTTTCCAAGTCTAGCAAGAGACCTAGTCTTCCAGACACTAAATGTTCAGTTTCCACTTATGAGTGAGAACATATGGTACTCGGTTCATGGTTTCTGTGATCGATTACTGTGTATGACAGACTCTAAATCCATCCAAGGTGCTGCAACCAAATATTTCCATAAAGATATATACTAACAGTTCTTATTCATGGCACATTATAATCAAATGGTTTAAAGTAAAAACAAATGAAAGGATACTAAAAACAACAAGAGAATAGCATCTAGTCCTCTATAAAGGAATCCCCAACAGATTAGCAGTGAATATCTCAGAGAAATTTTAGACCAGGAGAGAATGAAATTACATATGAAAAGTGTTGGATAAAAATACTACTCAAGGTTACTATACCCAGCAAAAATATTCTTTGTAAATAAAGAAGTAATAAAATATCTCCCAAATAAGCAAACACTGAAGGAATTTTCACCACTAGACCAGCCTTATGAGAAGTGCTCAAGGGAACCCTAAACTCGATGAAGAATATTTAGATTCATAAAAACATATGAATGTATGTCATCACTGGTAAATCAACATATAAAAAGGAAGTGAAAGGACATAAATGATAGCACTAAAGTATATTACCAAACTGCAACAATAAACAGTAGGAGAAAAATAAATGAATGAACAATATACAAACAGAAAATAATAATATGACAGTAAAAAAAATCTCACATATCAATAATAAGCTTGAATTTAAGGGGATTAAATTTTCCACTTATGAACTATAAATTATCTATCATCTGAGCCCAGAAGGTCAGTGCTGGGGTAGTTGTGTGTGTGCCACTGCATTCCAACCTGGGTGACAGAGTGAGACTCCAACTTAAAAAAAAAAAAAAGAACTATAGACTGACTGAATGTATAAAAAACATAATGCAACTATATGCTAACTACAAGAATGATATGCTGACTACAGGCAAAAACAGTGCAAAGAGGAAAGTTTATATCAATAACTACCTACATTATAAAATTTTAAAAAATTAAAGCAAACAACCTAACAATGCGCCTTAAGGAAATAGAAAAGCAGAAAATAAGCCATACTTCAAATTGGCAGAAGAAAACAAATAATAAAGATAAAAGTAAAACAAAATGAGATAGGAACTAAAAAAAAACAAAAACAAAGAATCAATTAAATAAAATTCAGTTCTCTGGAAAGATAAACAAAATTGACAAACCACTAGCCAGACTAAACAAAATCAAAGATAAAACAGGAGTCATTACAACGGATATCACAGAAATACAGAAGATTGTCACATAAGTAGTTATGTGATAACAAACTGGGAAATCTAAAAGAAATAGATATAGTTCTGAAAACATACAATCTATCTAGATTGATTCAGGAAGAAATAGAAAATCTAAACAGATAAGTAGTGAGACTGAATCAGTAGTAAAAAGTCTCCCAATGAAGCCCAGAACTGGACTGATTCATAGCAGCATTCTATCAAATGTATACAAAATAACTGATATAAATCTGCATGAGACTATCCCAAATTATTGAAGAGAAGAAACTCTCCCTAACTCATTCTACAAAGCCACCATTACCCTGATATTAATACCAGACAAGAATGAACACACACACACACACACACACACACACATTTACAAAGTGGCGTATGGAATAAGCATAGACACAAAAATCCTCAACAAAATACTAGCAAACCAAATCCAAGAGCACAAAAAAATAAAAAGAAAACAAAACATGACCAAGTGAGATTTATCTCAGAGCTACAAGGATGGGTCAACATATGTGAATCAATATGCATGATATATCACAAAAACAGAGCAAAGGACAAAAATCATATGATTATCTCAACAGACACAGAAAAAACATTTGGTAATTTCCAACTTTCCTTCATGATAAAAGTTTTTAACAGACTAGAAATAAGGGGAGGTTACCTCAAAATAATAAAGGTCATACATGACAACCCCACAACTAACATCATACTGAATGGAGAAAAACTAAAAATCCTTGTTCTAAGATCTGGACAAGACAAGGACGCCTACTTTTATCACATCTATTCAAGATTTTGAGTGGTGGCAAGAGGAAAAAACGAAAAGGTATTTAATAGGGAAAAGACCACATTGTTACTGTCTGCTGAGGAAATGATCTTATGTCTAGAAAAACCTTAAGACTCCCCTAAAAACATCTAGGTTTTATAAATCAATTCAGTAAAGTTGCAAGATGCAAAAACAATATATATAGATCAGTAACATATCTATACATCAATAATGAGTTAATTGAAGTGCAAATCAAGAAAGCAATTCCATTTACAATAGCTATAAAAACTACCTAGGAATAGATTAAACAAAGAAGTGAACGATCTCTAGAAGGATAGCTACAAAACACCAATGAAAGAAATTGAAGATCATAATCAGATTGAAAGACAGCATTTGCTCATGGATTGGAGAATTAATACCATTGAAATGAACATTATCCAAAACAGTCTACAGATTCAATGCAATCCTTATCAAAATACCAATAACATTTTACACGAAATTAGAATAGGCAATCATAAAATATGTATGGAATGAAAAAAGAGCCCTAATAGTCAAATAAATCAAAATAAAAAACAACAAGTTGGAAGTATCATACTACCTAACTTCAAAATGTATTACAAGGCTATAGTAGCCAAAACAGCATGGTATTTGCATAAAAGTCAGACACATAGACCAATTAAACAGAATAGAAACCCCACAAATAAATCCATGTATCTACTGATAACTGATTTTTTTATAAATGTATCAAGATTATACAGTGGGAATAAAATATACTCTTTGATAATGGTGATAAACCTGCATATACATATGCATAAGAATGAAAGTAGAACACGAATCTCTTCTTATATAAAAAGACAGACTAAGAGATTAAATATGAGACCTGAATCTATAAAATAAGACAAATACTTTAAGACATCATTCTAGGCAAATATTTCATGATAAAAATTTCAAAAGCACTAACAACTTTCATAAAAAATATACAAATGGTGCAATATTAAACAATAAGCTGCTGTACAGTAAAGGGAAAAAAATCAACAGAATGAAGAAATAAGTTAATAAAATATAATATTTTCAAACTATTCATCTGATAAGGAACTAATATCCAGAATATACAAATAACTCAACAATTAAGAAGCAAAAGGAAAAAAAGAAAAATCCCATTAAAAATGGACAGTGGATATAAATAGACATTTTTTCCCCAGAGAATACATAAAAATGACCAATGGGTATAAGAAAATCATATTGATATCACTAAGAATCAGATAAAGGCAAATCAGAATTACATTGATGACAAGATGGTGACTAGACAGATCAGACTATGAGAGTCTTTACAAAAACAAGTGCCCCTAAAGACACTCTGTGTGAGTAGGCATGTGCCGGTGGGTGAGTGAAAGTCTGTCTAAGGGGAGACTCGAGTTCATGCACCCGGGACTCCCCTTTCAAGGTGACTGCAAGCCCCCACCTTCCTGAGATTGGAGCCACAGGCACACAAGATCATCTGCTATTCACAGGACTATCCTGAGAAGAGCCTGCCAAATTCAGTTTATTCTCATCACCTGACGACTGACCCACCCCATCACTTGTTATAGCAAATCCACTGGAGCCCTGGATCTGATCACTGGAGAGAGAAGACTGGGGAGAAGGGGAGAGGAGCCCCATCCCAGGTGAGAAATGCTGACTTCAGTCATTTTCTCTGTCTCTGGACAAGGCAGACACCTGCATTGCCCCACCCATCCTCCTGTTCAGTATAGTTTTGGAAGTCCTAGCTAGAGCAGTCAGAGAATAAAAGGTGATCAGCGTTATCCAAAAGGAAAAGAGAAAGGCAAGTTATTCCTCTTTGCAGGTGACATGATTCTATATCTTAAAAACCCAAGAGAATCTGTGAAAAATCTCCTTGCACTGATAAATGCCTTTGGTAAAGTCTCAGGGTATTTAGTCTATCATACTCAGTGATCTATCACAGATACAAAAAAAAACAAACAAACAAGTATCATATGTACTCACTCACTAAGGGGACCCTGAAAATTCATCATAATACTATAAGAATGGGACTGGCCGTAGTGAGATACTGCCAGGTGGCGGGCACCCAACATCAATAAGGGTACCTGAGCTCAAACCAGGCAAACTGGAGACCAAACGGAACCCCAACTTTAAGTGTATTATGACCACTTGTATACCTAATTCTGAATTATACCCTACATCTTTTTAAAAATGGCTTGTTTTTTTAATCAATCAGGTTACTCAAACTTTACCTGCATGATGACAAGAATGGCTTTATTAAAAGGCAAAAAAGTGACAAATTCTGGCAGAGGTTCAGAGACAAGTGAGCTTTTATATACTTTTGATGGGAATGAAAATTGGTATAACCCCTATGGAAAGCAGTATGGATACTCATCAAAAAAGAAATATGAAACTACCATAAATCCTAGCACTTTTACTACTGGGCATTTATTCAAAGGCATAAAAAAATGTGTTTCTCCAGGGGATACCTGCACCTACTTGTTTATGGCAGCACTATTCATAAGAGCAAAGATATAGAATCAACCTAAGGGCCTATTGACAGATGAATGGATAAAGAAAATGTGGAATATATGTACAAAAAAATACTATTTAGCTATAAAAAATAATGAAGTCATGTCATTTTCAGCCATGTAGATGAAACTGAAGGGCATTATTTTAGTGAAATAAACCAGGAACTGAAAGACGTGTTGTATGTTCTCACTCATATGTTGGAAGCAAAAAAAAAAAAAAAATCCCTGATCCTGTGGAGATGAAAATTGCAATGATAGTTACTAAAGGTTGGGCAGGGTATGTAGGTGAGAGGGGAATATAAGGAGAGGTTAATTAGTGGGTACAAACATACAGTTATATAGAAAAAAATAAGTCATAATATTTGATAGCAGAGTAGGGTAACTGTGGTTAGCAGCAGTGTATTGTATATCTCAAAATAGCTAGAGGCAAGGACTTGAAACATTTTCAAAAGATAGAAATGATAATTTTTTTTTTTTTTTGAGTTGGAGTCTCACTCTGTCGCCCAGACTGGAGTGCAGTGGCCGCTCCCGGCCACTGCAGCCTCAGCTGGTGGGCTCTGGCGATCCTTCCGCCTCAGCCTTCCAAGTAACCAGAATTACAGGCATGCGCTACCACGCCCGGCTGATTTTTTTATTTATTGTAGAGATGAGGTCTCGCTGCCCAGGCGGGTCTCGAACCCGCAGGCTCAGGCAATCCACTCACCTCAGCCTCCCAAAGGCGTGGGATTACAGAGCCACCGAGCCTGGCTGAAATGATAAATATTAAAGGTGATGTATATCCAAATATACTGACCTGATCACTGTACATTCTATACATGTAACAAAGTCTTACATGTACCCCATAAATACTCATATGAAGAATGTTTTGTATCAATTTTTGAAAAAATAAATCTTACAATAACACTTGGGAAGATGTCAGTCACCAAAATCCATTCCTTATAAGACTGCCAATTTGGCACTACAATTTAACGTGATTTCATATATATATATAAAATACTCTCTAGTTATTTAGCTGCTAGGTATATGTTCAAAGGAAATGATTTCTATGTGCTTCATGAAACGTGTGCAAGGATGTTCATAATTCAGTACTCTTAAAAGCAAATTCCTGGAAAAAATAAAGTATTCATATACATGATAATAATTAAAAATTGCAAAAATAAATATGTATTCACACAATTGAATAACATATTCAATATGAACAAAAATGCAGGGGCTTCTTAGCAAATAAAATAAATAAGTCTCCAACAAGTATCTAGAAATGATACTCCTTTTTTGCAGTATTTTCATACTTTGTTTTCCATTTGTATTTAATTAATATACAGACATAATGTCTACTGATTGAATCCTGATAGAGATCCAATATATAATTAGAGGAAGTGGAGACTATGTGCATGTACATATGTCAAAACCATGAAAATATAGCTACTAGAATCTGATACTCTTGCTACCCATTCTAATTCTCTTAAACCAAGTATTTCAAAAAATGTCCATATATTTCAAAGAAAATTAATGGCTCCAGATATTTCTATTACTCATCATTAACAACTCTGAAGAATTTCTTCCAGGTTTTCTTTCTTTTAGTATTTTAGTTTTACTTTTCCTAAATAGTCTGTTGTATCATTTCACCTATTCACAACTAATACACATTTAAAAACTATACACAACTTCTTATATTATCTCAGTATATTATGATAATTTGCAAAATTAATGGCAATTTTTGGTATCAATTAATATTTAGTCCATTTACAAATTTCACATTTTCAAACAATCTATTTTTACATTTTTGTTTTTTTGATCAAGATACAGACAAATTCTACACATTGTACTTGACTGTTGTGTTATTTAAGAATTCTTTAATCTAGAAAAACTATCTCTTGGTATGCATATGTGTAAGAATAACAGAATTAAAAAAGCATAAAATCACTTCTATAGCGGCACAACTACTTATTTAATATTGTCTAATGGAATTTCATAATAAAAACTGTCAGCAAACTAAAAACAAAAGAACATTTCTCCATGTGATAAAGTGTCAATAAAAAATCTATTGCTAACATCAGAATTAATATGGGGTTTATAAAATTATGGAAAATAAAAAAATATTAACTTTACTTCTATTTTAATATAATTCTGAAGAACATAGCTGGCAAAATAGGCCAAAAAAGAGAGAAAATATGTTTGAGAAAATAGAATAAAGCGTATTTTTACATGGTATAAAGGGAGCAAATTGTATTCCCTGAAAATCTGAATAAATCTAGAAAGGACTCTTAAAGAACTAATAAATAAATATAGCAAGTTATGGAATGACATAATAATATAAACATTTTGTGTATATGAGTGAGAATGTGTGTTAGAATTTTTTTTACAGTAATTAGAAAAATAAAAGAATTCAAACTGATATCCCCAAAGCATTGCTAAGGAAAAAAAAAATGCTTAAAGAAATGTAGAGAAGTATCATGATTATGATGTGAATGCCTCAATAGTATTAAGATACTAATTATCCCCAACCTGAACTACAGATTCAGTGCAATCCCAATCAAAATACTAGCAAATGACTCTTCTGGTAATGAAAAAAGTAAATGGCATCGAACATGCCCACTGCTGAACACAACCATAGCACTAAAAATAATATATAACGTAACAGTTTTCAGGCATGAAACACCAAGTATCAGAGGTTTTTTGTTTTTCACCCTTGAAAGAAGGAAAACATACATAATGGACCCATCATAGTCCCTGGATCACTCTTTTTCCTGGGGATACTTTCATGCGATAAGATAAAGAGTCAGGAGTAAGAGAGTGGTGATTTTACCTCCTGAAATACACACTGTTTTAAGAGCCACCCATTGACAGTGAGCTGGGCTTCCTGAATTGCTGTTTTTAAAAGGGGCAAATGTGATGATGCACTTCTGTGATTAAGGTGAAAAGAATGACAGTGATCTATCTAGTTGACTATGTAGCCTTTTTGATTTATAAATTATGATGTTGCAATATGTCTTGTTGGAAAAACTCAGACCAGAGAACTGATAGCAATGCTCTGGCCAACAACCAGCCAAGAACTGAAACCCTTAGTTCAATTGCCTGAGAGGAACTGAATATTGTCAACAACCACATGAAATTGGATATGAATTTGTCCACAGTTGAGACTTTACATGTCTACAGTAAAATGACCTCTTGATTGCAATCTATGAAAGACCCTGAAGCACAGAAATCTGCAAAGCTTTTTCTAGAAGCCTACCCCCCCAAATCAATAAGAAAGTAAATATATATTATTTTAAGTTGTATGATTTGTATGCAGCAATATCTGACTAATATATATGTCTCTAAAGTACATATGGGTTATTCAACAAGATATATTTTGGAGCATAAAACAAACATTAAGACATTAAAAATAATAGAAATCACACAAAGTATGTTCTTAGAACATAATGAAATTAAACAAGACATCAATAACAGAAAGATACATAATACCTTCCAAATTATTTTGAAATTGAGCAATACATAGGCTACAAAGGAAACATTCAAAGAATTTAGAACATATTTTGAACTAAATGAAAATAAAAATTTAATGCATAAAAGTTTATGGGATGCAGTTAAAGCCATATTTAAAGAATATTTGTGGAGATTGCATATAGGTGTGTGTGTGTGTCTGTGTGTGTGTATACTCTCATATATATGAGATATATTTACATATTTACATATATTTATATGAGAAAATCAATGAAACTAACCTACTTTATGCAACATTTTAACTTAAAAATCTTTATCCAGTCTGATAAAGAAAAAAGAAGACACAAATTACCAACATGAGGACTGAAAAGGTGAATCATTTTGATGCCACAGATATAAAAATGATGTCATGCTGTAATGATCATACTATAATCAACTCTTTATCCACAAATTCAGTAACTTAGATCAATTTCTTTGAAAGAAAAATATTTCCTTGAAAGACACAAAACCAAATGTCATTCAGGAAGAAAATGATAACATGCATACCTTATTAAAGGAACTGAATCTGTAATTTAAAACATCCATTACAAGCAAACAAACAAACCAAAAGAAAACTCCTCAGGACCAGATGGTTTAATTGGTGAATTCTCCTAAATATTTAAAGAAGAAATAACATCAATTATTTCTACCTAATCACTTCCAGAAAATAGAAGAGAAGAGAAATGCTGCCAACTTGTAAAATGAGATCTGCATTATACTAATATCAAAACCAGAGAAAAATATTTCAAGAAAACTACAAACCAATATTCCTCATTAAAAAAGATATTTAAAAAATCTTTAATAAAGCATTTCAATATATTAAATCCAGTATTACATACAAAGCAAGATACATCTTATCAAATTGTGATTTTTATCATAGTATGCTAGAAATTGAAAACTACAAAATATTTCTTGAATTGTTTAAATAAAACTTAAGTAAATAAAGTGATAAACTAGATTGAAAAACACTATTTTTAAAAAATATTGTTTTTAACAGTTCTTCAAATTGTTCTAAGATTCAATTTAGTTCTAGTCATTTTTCTAGAAAACTTAAAAATATTTAAATAGAAATATAGAATGGATATTGAATAAAATTTTATTTGAAAAAGCAAAGGGTTTTGAAAAGCCAGTATAATTTAGACAAAAAAGTTTAAATTTGGGAGATTTATATTATGCAACTATAAAAGTACTATAAAGACAAGGTAATGAAAAAGTACTTGCATTGTCATAAAGTAGAGATGAAATAGAATGAAAAATACTAGAGTCTAGACTTTTGCTTTCCAGTATAGTATTTACTCTTATTTGAACTTATCTGCAAATTGTGGGGTGTTTGTTACTCCCTTCTCCAAAAGTTATAAACCTAATTGTGTTGTCACACTTAAAAAATTGAGAGCAGCTGGGCTCAGTGGCTCAGCCTATATTCCCATGCTTTGGGAGGCTGAGGTGAGTGAATTGCCTGAGCCCGTGGGTTCGAAACCCACCTGGGCAACTTGGTGAGACCTCATCTCTACAATAAATCAAAAAATCAGCTGGGCGTGGTAGCACAAGCCTGTAATTCCAGCTACTTGGAAGGCTGAGGTGGAAGAATCGCTGAAGCCCAGCAGGTCAAGGCTGCAGTGGCTGGGAGTGGCCACTGCACTCCAGTCTGGGCAACAGAGTGAGACTCCAACTCAAAAAAAAAAAAAAATTGAGAGTAGTTTTAGAAAATAAAATCTATATCACTGAAAACAAAACCATTTTTGACAACCAGAATTTAATATTTGTTTATGCTCTTTGAATACTATAACATAAAATGTATAAATATTAAATGAACAATCTTCTGACATTTGAAATTAGTTAACAATAATTACAATTTAAATATATTTTTAAATTTTTCACTGGTCACAATTCTAATGTTCAATTTCCAAATGTAGCTAATGGTTACACGATTGGACAGCACAGATATAGATCAATTGTGCCACTGTGTAAAAAAGGTTGTCAATTTCTTATAAAATTATACATAATATAAACAAGCTGATATACCTGTATGCATTTTAATAATTACATTGCAAATGTATACCCCACAAACACTTGTAGAAAAATAATTGTACCAAACTTTAACTGCTCAAAAGTTGAAAACATTCCCAGTAACAATCAATGTAGATAAGAGAGACAAGTGGGACCTCAACAAAATGACAAGCTTTTGCACTCAAAGAAGCCATTGAGAAAGTGGGAAGACAGCTCACAGACTGGGAAAAAAAATATTTGCCAACTGTGTGTCTCACAAAGGCCCAACATCTCGGATCCACAAAGAACTCAAACGTGCTGAAAAGAAAAACAACAACAACAACAAACAGCCCCATTACAAAGTGGGTGAAGACCATGAAAGACATGAAATGAATAGATATTTCTCCAAAGAAGACATACAGGCATCTAACAGATACATGAATAAATGGTCAGCCTCACTAGTCATCAAAGAAATATGAATTAAAACCACAATGAGATACCACCTAACTCCAGTCAGAATTGGCCATCATCAATAGCTCAAAAAACAACAGATGTTGGAAAGGATGTGGGGAAAAGGAAACACTTCTATACTGTTTGTGGAAGTGTAAACTAGTACAACTTCTGTGGAAAACAGTTTGGTGATTCCTAAAAGATCTGAAAATTGGCCTTCCAACTGACCCTGCAATCCCCTTACTGGTAATATACTCAGAGGAACTCAAATCACTCTATGAGAAAGATACCTGCACAAGCATGTTTGTTGCAGCATTATTCACAGAAGCAAAAACATGGAACCAAACATGTTGACCATCAAAGAGGACTGGATTAAAAAAAATGTGGTACCTATATGTGATAGAATATCATGCAGCCATAAAGAAAGACAAAATTATGAACTTTGCAGGAACTTGGATGGACTTAGAATCTATAATACAGAGTGATCTATCACAGAAACAAAGAACGGAGTACCACAAGTTCTCACTGAACAGTGGATCTTGAACAATTATAAGAATGAATTGGCAGTATTGGGAAACTGCCAGGGAGGGGGTAGCATACTTCATCAACAAGGATACCTGTATAATGAAAATTTGTATACCTAATCCTTAATTGTACTCCACATTTTTAAGATAAAAAAAATTAAAAGAGGAATAGTGGATACACAATGCATATTATATTCATTTAGCGGATTATTTCTCAGCAAAACATTGGAACTACTTATACACCTACACCATGGATGTACCTCACAGATACTTTGCTGAATGATAGGCTGACACAAGAGATTTTGGCTTGATTTTTCTATATATGTGAGGCACTAGAAAAAATAACAATAATCTGTAGTTAGAAACATCAGAAAAGTGGTTACTCTTTGAGAGGAATATTGACAAAGGGTACCTCAAAACTATAGGATGATATAAATATTCTTTTTTTCCATAAGGGTGTGAGATAGATGTATGTATATTTCAAATGTCAGAAGATTGTTCATTTAATATTTATACATTTTATGTTAATTGTATTCAAAGAGCATAAACAAATATTAAATTCTGGTTGTCAAAAATGGCTTTATTTTCAGTGATATAGATTTTATTTTCTAAAACTATTCTCAATTTTTAAGTGTGACAACACAATTAGTTTTATAACTTTTGGAGAAGGGAGTAACAAACATAGAAAGAATTTAGACTAGAATATACCCAAAATTATTGTGTTGATATCAGCATTAACTCAAGGTATATAACCTGAATGCTAGAGAGATGCTAGATGCTAGAGATACCAATGGAATACAGAGGTAGAGATAGAGAAAAAGACAAACGAAAAAAGTAATAGTATTCCTGTACTTTTAGAAGAGCGTTCTGTGTAGGAGTTGAGAGTTTACTATTAGAGGACTCTCAACTATGTTATTATCTCAAATTTTTTTAAAGTATATGGCAAGTCTAAAACAGCTACCTCTACAGTCCTATGAGCTACCTTTTCTGGAATTCTCTATCAACAAGTAATTGAATTTTGACCTCTATTGTATTTGCTCTATTGAATTTATTTTTATGTTACAGTTTTACTTTTAAAATTCTTTGTCCCATTGATCCCTGGGTGTTCTCTCTCTCTCTCTCTCTCTCTCTCTCCCACACACACATACCATTTCATTGTTAAATTCTGTTTAACTTGCTGAAGATTGTCTTAGTGTGTCTGTGGTATATTTCTGTCAGCCTGGAATTTTAGGAATACCAGAACTTTTCTTTATTTTTCATCCATTACCTTTGCATGACTATTATTTTGTCAGGATCCTGATTTTTTTTTTTTTTAAGATGTGGGTACAATCTAGGGTTAGGTATGCAAATATTGATTATGCAGGTACCCTTGTTGATGAGGTGTGCTACTCACTCCCTGAACAATTTCCCTCAGTTGACAATCCCACCTTCCCTTCCGCTGGCAGTTTCTCACCACTGCCAATCCCTTTCTTTTAGTATTATAATAATTGTTCTAGGTCCACTTATGAATGAGAACATATGGTACATTGTTCTTTGTTTCTGTGATAGATCACTGAGTATGATTGACTCTAAATACATCCAAGTTGCTGCAAAGTTCATAGGTTTGTCCTTCTTTATGACTGCATAATATTCCATTGTGAATATATACCACATTTTTTAATTTGGTACAACTTCAATGGGCAGCATGGTTGCTTCCATATTTTTGCTATTGTGAATAGAGCTGCAACAAACATACGTGTACAGGTATCTTTTTTTGTAGAAAGATTTGAGTTCCTCTCAGTATATTCTAATAAGGAAATTGCTGGGTCTTATGGAAGGTCAATTTCTAGTTCTCTCAGAAATTGCCACACTGTCTTTCAAAGAGGTTGCACTAGTTTACATTCACGCCAGCAGTGTAAAGTGATCCTCTTTCTCCACATCCTCACCAGCTTTGGTTGTTGTTCGATTTATTAATGATGACCATTCTTACTGGGGTTAGGTGGTATCTCAATGTGGTTTTGATTTGCATTTATTTGATGATTAGTGAGTCTGAGAACTTTTTCCTGTGCCTGTTGGCTGCCTGTATATCTTCTTTTGAGAAGTGTCTATTAATGTCTTTACCCACTTGTTAATGGGGTTGTTTGTTTTTTTTCCTTTCAGTATGTTTGAGTTCCTTGTAGATCCTAGATGTTAGGTCTTTGTCAGATATACAGTTGGAAATTATTATTTCCCATTCTGTGGGCTGTCTCCCTGTTCTCTTGATGGTTTCTTTTGCTTTGCAGAAGTTTGTCAATTTGATAAGGTACCATTTGTCTATCTTATTTCTTATAGTATGGGCACTTCTGATCAGGAATTAGTTACCGGTTCCAATTTCCATGAGAAGTCTCCTGTGTTTTCAAAGATTCTTATAGTTTGAGGTTTTACATTTAGGTCTTTGGTGCATTTAGAGTTAATTTTTGTGTATGGTGATAGGTAGGAGTCCTGTTTCAATCTTCTGCATGTGATCAGTCAGTTTTCCCAGCACTATTTACTGAATAGGTTGTCTTCTCCTCAGTAGTTGTTGGAGACTTTGTCAAAGATGAGTTGGTTGAAAAATTGAGACTTTGCTTCTGGAATCTCTATTCTGCTCTATTGGTCTTGTACCAATACTAGTCTGTTTTGATTACTGTAGTCTTATAGTAATGTTTGTGGTCTGGAAGTGTGATACCTCCTGCTTTGCACTAAGGATTGTTTTGGCTCTTTGTGCCTGTTTATATTTCCATATGAATTTCTGTATTGTCATTTCCAAGTCTAAGAAAAATGATGTTGGTAATTTAATTGGTATTGCATTGAATCTGTAGATTACCTTTGGTTGGATGGACATCTTAACAATGTTGAATCTTCCTATCCATGAGCATGGAATATATTTCTATTTGTTTGTGTCTTCTTGGACTTCTTTGAGCGGTGTTTTGTAGATCTCATTTTAAAGTCTTTCATATCTCTGGTTAGGAAGATGCCGAGGTGTTTCATTTTTGTGTGTGTTTATTGTAAATGTGATTGTGATTTTTATTTGGGTCTCTGCTGGCTTGTTGTTCGTGTATAGGAATTAAACTATTTTTTGCATATTTATTTGCACCCTGAGACTTTGTCAAAGTCCTTTATCAGTGCAAGCAGGTTTTTAACAGATTCTCTTGGATTTTCAAGGTATAGAATCATATAATCAGCAAAAAGGGACAACCTGACTTCCTCTTTTCCTATTTGGATACCCCTGGTTTCCATCTTGTCTACTTGCCCTAGATAGGATTTCCAACAAATGTTGAACAAGAGGGATGAGAGTGGGTAGCCTTGTCTTGTTCCAGTTTTCAGGGGAAATGTTTCCAACTTTTTTCTGTTTAGCAATATGCTAGCTGCGAGTTTATCGTCAATGGCTCTTACTATTTTGAAGTATGTTCCTTCTATACCTAGATGTTTGAGGGTTTTTATCAAGAAGTGATACTGGATTTTATCAAAAGCTTTTTCTGGATCTAATGAGATAATCATGTGGTTCTTGTTTTTACATCTGTTGATGTATTTAATTACATTTATGATCTTGCGATTGTTGAACCAGTCCTGCATCCTGGAGATGAAGCCTAGTTGGTCATGGTGGATGATTTTTGAGATGTGCTTTTGGATCTGATTTGCTAGAATCTTGTTGAGGATTTTTGCATCTATGCACATAAAGGATATTGAGCTGTAGTTCAATTTTTTTGTTGGATCTTTACCTCATTTGGGTATCAGTGTAATGTTAGTTTTGTAAAATGATTTGGGGAGAAGTCCATCTTTCTCAATTGCCTAGAATACTTTCAATAAGATTGGTATCAGGTCCTCCTTGTACGCTTTGTAAAATTCTGCTGGAAAGCCATCCGGTCCAGGGCTTTTTTTTTTTTTTTTTTTGTAGCTAGTTTTTGTATGACAGAGTCAATTTCCTGGATTAATATTGGTGCATTTAATTTCTCAATGTCTTCTTGCTTCTACCTGGGTAGATTGTGTGATGTCAGAAAGTCCTCCATTTCATTTATATTATCAAGTTTTTTTTTCCATTTTGGTGTACATTGTATGTAATCTCTGGTAATCTTCTGTATTTCCTTAGGGTCAGTTGTGATTTGATCTTTTGTATTTCTGATTGTGTTTACTTAGACTTTTTCTCTCTTTCTTGTTTATTTTTGGCTAGGGATTCATCAATCTTATTAATTCTTTAAAAAAACAGCTTTTTGTTTTGTTGATGTTTTCTATGATATTTATGTCTTCTGTATACTGTATTTGTGCTCTTATTTTTATGATTTAGATTCTTCTGCTTAAGTTGGGGTTTTGATGGTTTTCTCTTTCTAGCTCCCTTAGGTGATTTGTTTGTCTCTTAATTTGTGATCTTTCCATTTTCTTGATGTATGTTCATAGAGATATAAATTCCCCCCTTAGACCTGTTTTCATGGCATTCCAGAATTTTTGGTAAGATGTTTCTTCATTTTCATTTGTTTCCAGGAATCTTTTAATTTCTGCTTTGATTTTAGTGTTGACCCAGGTGTGGTTTTGTACCATGCAGTTTAATGTCCTTGTCTTTGTGGGCTTTGTGGATATTTTGTTGGTGTTGATATTTATTTTTATTCCACTGTTGTTTGAGAAAGTGCATGGCAATATTTCAAACTTATGGAATTTGTTTATGCTTGCTTTATGGCCAAGGATGTGATCCATCTTAGAGTATGTTCCATGTGGTGATGAGTAGAAAGTGTACTCTGTCGTTGTTGGCCAGAATAATATGTAGGTAATTATTAAGTCTATTTGGTCGAGTGTCAAGTTTAGGATCTGGATCTCCTTGTTGATTTTTTGCCTCCATGATTTATCTAGGGCAGTTAGTGGGGTATTCAAGTCCCCTGTATAATAGTGTTAGAGTCTATATCTTTTTAAAGTTTACTTTGTAGTTGCTTAATAAATGCTGGTGCCCCTGTGTTGGGTGCATATATGTTTAGGGTGGATATTTCTTGTTGATGGATTGAACCTTTTATCATTAGTAGTTTTCTTTTGTATCTTTTTACATTTTCGATAGCTTAATGGTTGTTTTATCTGATATTAAGATTGTTACTCTGCCTTCTTTTGTGATCCATTTGCCTGGAAACTTGTTGTCTATTCTTTAACCTTGAGTCTTTGTGTATCCTTTGTGGTAAGATGAGTTTCCTGGATGTAGGAAATAATTTGGCCATGCTTTCTTATCCAGTTTACCATTCTGTGTCTTTTCAGTGGTGCATTTAGTCCATTCATGTTCAAGCTGATTACTGAAATGTGATTGCTTATCCCTGCCATGAGGTTCTTATAAAGCTCTTTGTTTGTTTGTTTTATTTTGACTTTGGAGTTAATATATGTGTATTTTTTAAAGTTTCTTGTTGTGCTGTATTCTCTGTTGATACTGTGCTCAGTTGTTCTCTTGGAAAGTGTGTAGTCTTTTTTTTTTAATCTATCATCTGTGCTTAATACCTTTCTAAGTGTCTATTGTAGAGCTGGTCTGGATACTGCATAATCTCTTAGGGATTGGATGTTTGGGAAGGATTTTAATTCTCCATCACTGATGAAGTTGAGCTTCGCTGGGTAGGAGATTCTTGGTTGAAGTTGTTTATCTTTGACAACTTTGAATATTGGACTCCAGTCCCTTCTAGCTTGTAGTGTTACTGCCAATAGGTCTGCTGCTATTCTGATTGGTTTTTCCTAGTAGGTAGTCTGACATTTCTCTCTTACTGTCTTTAGGACTTTTTCTTTTGTGCCTCCTTTGTGTAGGCTAATTACTATGTGTCTAGGGGTTGGTCTTCTCATTTGAAGTCTTGTGGGAGTACTCTGAATCACTTGTGCTTGACTGGTCACATCTCTGGTGTGATGGGGAAAGTTTTCTTGAATTATCTCCTGGAATACTTGCTTCAAGTTATTCTCCATTTCCCTGTTTTCTTCTGGGTTATCAATTAGCCATAGGTTTGGCCTCTTGATATAATCACACATCTCTTGTAGGTGTACTCCTTGCTTTCTTAGTCTTCTTTCTATGTTTTTTACAGATTGGGTTAATTCCATGTTCTGATCTTCAAGTTCTGGGATCCTTCTTCAGCTAGATTAATTCTGCTTTCTATGCTTGTCATCCTGTTATTTATTCCCTGGATGAAGTTTTTTATTGCCAGAATCTCTGTTACAAGTTCTTTCAGTGTTGCATCTTGTCTTTCTTGAGTCTTATTAACTCTTTGCATCCATTCCTTTCCCTGTCGAATTCTGGGGCCAGTTGTTGGTGACTTCCATTATTTGGAATCCAAGGTCTGATTTTTCAGGAGTTTTCACTTTGTTACATTTGAAATTGCCTGTGGTATTCCTTTAGTTTTTCCTTATTTGTGACATATCTCTTGTTTCTCTCTTTAGTTCTGTTATTCAGTGTCATTGAGAGAAGCTTTCCCTTCTGATGCTCACTCAGCCCTCTATTCTTCCCTGATCTAGGCTCTGGATTTGTTTTATTTTGAAATAGCACCATGGGTGGGAAGCTTTGCTGTCTCTTGTAGTTTTTAAAAGCCTAATAAGGTAAGGGATGAGGCGCTAGAATTTAGAGACTACTTGCAAATTACAGTGTTCTCTGATTGTGGTATGTGTTCCCTGAGACCCACTCTCCACCATCATTCTATATGACAATGTAAAGGAAAAATCAATGCAAAAAACAATTGAGCCCCCCAACACACAGACATAAACACACTCCCAAAAAAACTGGAATAACAATTAAGTAAAACAAAATAAAACCAACAAAAAACCAAGGAAACTGAACAAACATACACATACCTAGCACAGAGTGAATGGAGAAGAAAAACAAAAGAACAGAAAAAAAAGGAATTCAGATTAGACCCTCACACATATATTGACACACACCTTAAACTATACAAAATAAAAATTAAAAAAACTGAAGAACAAAAGAACAAAAACAAACCAATGACAACAACAAAATCGAAAGATGAACACTCAATCATTCACATACACACATAAACAAAAAACAACAAACAAAAGAAGAAAGAGATAGAAAAAGAAAAGAAAAAATATTGGAAGGATTCAGATCAAACCCTCACATACACATTCATGCACAAAGGACAAATATTTTAAAAATAAGTTAACTAACAATCTAAAAGGCCAACAAATTAAAAAAATAAAACACAATTAAAAAGTATGACAGGCTCTGTAATTGTTTCTCTAATTGGGTTCCTCCTGCAGAGCTTCCACCTCTTTCACTCTTTCCCCAGTGTCCAGTGCAGGGAAGGAGAAGGGGCAGTGGAAGTGAGCGGGACTGCAGTTCTCCTCTCCCACTCTTTTATGGTCAGGGAGATCTCTTCTGGGTGGGGAGGTGCAGGATTGTCTTTTCCTCAGGTATGTACCCGTGGTGGGTGCCCCAGTCAGCCAATCCTGGAATGAAGTTCTTCATTTGTGACTAACATCTAGACTCTGTCTGGGTTTGTCCCTCTCATTCATGGCCTAGCTGCCTGACGATCGGAGGATTGCTGGGGAGGAAGGGGTTTGAGTCAGGACCGGACTCATCACTGATATCTTTGGAGTCCTTCCTTGTCCTTTTCTGGCCTTGCCCTTTTTCCTGCAGCTGGATCAGGGTAGGAGGTGGGGTGCAGTAGTCATCACTCATCAGGTCCCTTCAAAGTCTATGTTTTCAGGATATTCCCTCTGGCTCATGATCAACCCCTGAGTAGTTGATCCACCAGTCACAGAGACTGGGTCCATTGCTCTGTAGTTAGCAAGTCAGAGCACTATCCAGCCCTGCCTTCAAGATGGTGTTGGGAGCCCCCCTTGTCCTCTTCGGTAGTACTCTGCTTCTGAGCTCCCTCCACATTCCCTGCTTCCTATGCCTGGCCAGGTACTGAAGTGGTGAGGCAAAGCCAGAAAACAGCAGTCTCTCCTGCTGCCGTAGTGAGGCAGAACCTAGAGGAGTATTCTCTCCCCTCTGCTTCTTCACAGGAAAACTTTTGTCCATTTAAAAAAAAATGACACTTGGTTTCTGTGACCTGGCCAATTGCTCACAAGCCCCCACTTAGTCAGTCTCTCCAGGCATTTTGTTCCCAGCAAGGATTTTGTTGATTTTTTAAAAATGGCTTTTGGCTTCTGTGACCTGGGAAAAGCCAGGGACTAAGCATAGAAGTTACAACACCAGCTGTTGTACCAGGGCCCTGGCCACTTATTCACAAGCCCCCACTTAGTCAGTCTCTCCCAGAGTTTTCTTCCCAGGAAGGGTTTTGCTGATTTTTTTTAAAAATGGCACTCTGCTTCTGCATCCCAGGATCACCAGTGTCCAAGCCTTGCAACTGCAGCACTAGCCACTGCACCAGGAAAGCTCTGGCCACTAGCTCCCTAGCCCTCACTCAGTCAGTCACTCACATGCCCACTCACTCACCAGCATGTACACAAAATCTTCCATATACTCATTTACTCGGCATAGTCCGAGTGACTTGGCTGCCATTTTCCTGACTTCTCAGGATCCTGGATTTCAAAATGGTTTTGCCACAAGCATTCTTAATCTGACACTCGGGAAAATTCATCACCTACATTTGTTGGAGTTGTTGTTTCCAATTTTTTTTCCTTTATCTTTTTCTGTTTTTATTTTATCTGTGTTTATGAGATGTTTTTGGGTAGACTGAAAAGTTTGCCACCGTTCTGAAATTTTGTGGACTGGAAATCTGACATCATACATTTAAGAAAACCCTAGCATAGAAGATATTAAAAATAGATGGTTACTTCAGGTGAAGAAGAGCAGGTGATTATATGGGGAAGGAATGTATAAGAACTGTTATTTTCGAGCCGGGCTCGGTGGCTCAGCCTGTAATCCCGCGCCTTTGGGAGGCTGAGGTGAGTGAATTGCCTGAGCCCGCGGGTTCGAGACCCGCCTGGGCAGCGAGACCTCATCTCTACAATAAATCAAAAACTCAGCTGGGCGTGGCGGCGCATGCCTGTAATTCCGGCTACTCGGAAGGCTGAGGCGGAAGGATCGCCGGAGCCCAGCAGGCCGAGGCTGCAGTGGCCGGGAGCGGCCACTGCACTCCAGTCTGGGCGACAGAGTGAGACTCCAACTCAAAAAAAAAAAAAAAAAAAAAAAAAAAAAGAACTGTTATTTTCAGGATTTTGGCTTTTATTTTGGAATCCAATTTGTTTTTATGTTCCTATTACATTATTAAAAATAAGAGACTACAATTATAAATGAATGAAGGATAAAATTATGCCTTGAAACAAGGTGCACAACTACTCTTATTTTGTGTATCTGAATTAAAAATAAATCTTCAAGTGAAGACAACTACATTTTCTTTTGCACAAGATATTGTATGGCCATTGCTTATCTGCTTTAGGCATTAGGGATAGAGTAGATAAACAAATGTCTCTATGGAAGCCTAATTTTGCTGGGAGAGAGACAAATAATAAATGATTCAGTAAAATACCATATATGCATTTGATACACATGTATATTATATATATGATAAATATTGAGGATTAGTAAAGCTGAATGGGGAGCAAACATGTTATGCTCGGTGAATACAGAATTTTGTTAGATAGACTTTTTTTCTAAGTTGGTCAGGTTCTGAAATTTAAGCAGAAGCTTAAAAAAGCAGAAGCTTTTATCAAGTCATGGAATTGCCTTGCAAAAAGCTTGGGGAAAGTGCATTTTTGCAACAGGAACCCCAACAACTAAGGAAATAAGGCAGAAAGAAGATTGATATTTTAGAGGCACAGAGAGAAATGCAAGGCTTTTAGGCCATGAGGAGTAGCCTAGAAAGTGGTTAGAAGAAAGTTGGTAAGGTCCTGGAATCCATTTAGATTTCACCTTGAAGGTAAATGTTTGAGTTTTATTCTAAGGAAAAAAAACAAATCACTTAGCAGGAAAGTGACAGATCTGATTTTCGTTTTTAAAATACTACACCAGGAAGGTTCCCTTTTAGTCTTAGAGCTATAGATTAGAAGCAAACAGTGAAATTACTGCATTAATCTAGTCATATAATAACTGTGAATTTGAAGGTGTTTGGAAAGTTAGTGATGAGTAGTTGTGTTTGGTGAATCTTTTAAAAATAGCACTTATAAATCTTGCTTACTAAATATGGGAATGGAAGAATAGATGGAGAAAATAATGCCTCAACTTTAAGCTTTAGTGAATGGGTTAGTGGAACTATCATTTACTGACTTAGAAAAGATGGGCAAAGTAAATGTTAAAGGGGAAGACAAAACTCACAAATTTAGTTTGGACATGTGACATTTGAGTCACTTATTAATCAACAAAGTAACCTTCATACCAAATAGGCAGATGGATATTATATTCTGCAGTTTAAGGGAGAGGTCATTGATGGAGAGGTGAATTTAAAAGACATTGGTGTATAGATAACATTTTGAGTTACATATTACGTATGGAGCATGAGAAAAAAAGAAGAGAGGAAAGATCAGAGAAAGTAGTCCTGAAACACTTTTATATTTGGAAACTAGAAAGAGGAAGAGAAGTCAGAAATGGGGAAGAAGAGGGGGCCGTAATTAGAAAGAGAGAAAATGGGGAGAATTTATTCTCCTTGTAGCTGGGAGAATAAAAGCATTTTGTGAAAAAGTAGTGAACAACTATTTCAAAATTCAGATTCTCTATGATTTGCAATTATATTATTAAAAATAAAATTATTTATACATATTCTGCAGCTGTTCTCTTTCAGTTATTTGTGTTTTTGTGTTTGTATATTATTATCAGTGGGTAATTTTCTTTTCTGCTTTGGCTATTATTTAATTAAATGATTATAATAACACTTTAGTTGGACATTGTGCTGTGAGATAGTCAGAAAATGGCTTGTTTTGGAGACAGGAATTTGAAAAATTATTGTTTATATGCATGGCTGGATTCCACAAATGTATTTGAATTTGACAATTGCAGAGAGAGATATATAAAGATATTATTTAAAATGTTGTCATCCACACATCCATAGGAACATAGCTTAGAGTAAACGGCAAATTGAGAAGGGAGAATCTTAACATCTCAAATGGACAGTAATTCATCTGTACTTAGTCTCTCTGTGCAGAAAAAACAATCTATGCTTTGATATATTTTGAAGTATGATGATAGCATGTAAACTAGGAGATCAACAAGCCTCAGTTCTATTCCTTAAATGGCTATAAATCTTATATCTGGCACATATGAAAATATTGGTGATGAAGCCTGAAGTAGTTGGAGAAGAGCTTGTTATTATCACTACCGTTTTCTCTCTATTACTATGAATTTATTCAGTGCTTAATCAATGCCTAATATTGAATGAATCATTAAGGAAGTATACTTAATGCAATACAGCTACTTATAGACATAAGTGAGAAGTGTCATATGCCTACTAGCTAAATTAATAAAGAAGTTACTGATTAAAATGATCAAATATCTTTAAAGTATTTTCTCTGGCCAGATGCAGTGGCTCACACCTATAATCTGAACACTTTGGGAGCCCAAGGTGAAAGGACTGCCTGAGCTCACAGGTACAAGACCAAACCAGGCAACTTGATGAGACCTCTTCTTTACAATAATTTTAAAAATTAGCTGGGCATGGTGACACCGACCTGTAGTTTCAGCTAATTGGAAGGCTGAGGAGGAAGGATTGCATGAGCACAGTAGGTTGAGGCTGTGGTGGCCGTGAGCGTGCCACTGCACTCCAGCCTGGGTGACAGAGTGAGACTCCAACTAAAAAAAAATGCATATCTTTCTAATTATATAGCATAAACCAGGAAGTCTGAACATACTTTGATAACAGTATACTGACAACTGTGAAGACAAAGAAGACAATGCATTTTTTAAAATTTTAGTTCTGATAATTATATAACTACATTCAAATATGGACCAAAGGACTATTTCTAAAACAGTCCAACAATATTAACGTATTAAGATTTATATTGTTAAATTATTTTTTTACATTCTCATGTCCAGCACTGTGGAGGTTTTACTTGTTCTCTAAGAAACTGACAATATTACAGCTTCACATTTTTTTCTTAGATTTTTCTTAACCAAAATTTTCATTAATAGCAAAGAAAGATAAAAAAGATGAGGTTATTGCCTAAATAATAGAGTTCAGCTTAAAATATCATGTACATATTTGGTTTCTACTGTATAATGAGCCCTGTTTTTCTACTGCAAAATATTACTTTAAATTTATTTTATATTTAACCAAATACAAGTGCTATTGCAGTCTTTAGTGCACAAACCAGTCTCCTAGGAAAATATTATAAAATAAAGAGTGATTTGAACAAGTTAGAATGGAATTTGCCTTTTTTAGATAGAACATATTGTGCAAGTAGGTTCTGTTTCATATCGGCAGAGTTTTTTCTAAAGTGATATTTACCAATATTACATTCCAATCAGCAATTTATGAAGTTCTAGTCGCTTTGATCTTCATCAACACTTTATTTTTCTTAGTCTTACAGCAAATAAGGTGTTAAGCTCAATCATCACATTCACATTTCAGCAGACTGAAACAGAAAAATGTGAAACAAAGTACAATTATATCGTTACACACAGGTAATGGGAGAGTTGTTTACCTCTCCCAGCTCATGTTCCACTAACCATAAATTAGCCACATGACCATGTCTAAATAGAAGGGAGACTAGAAATTTTTTCTTTCCTCCCATTGAAATATTCTCCTTCCCAATATTATTGGGAAGAATTTATCTTTATGCTGTGTAATTGGCTTCTTCCTATCTCTATGATCATGTCACAGCAATAAGAATAATATTGATTAGAAATTGGTTGCCAGTTCCAGTTTCCATAAAGGTGTCTCCTGCATTTTCTTATAGTTTGAGGTTTTACATTGATGTCTTTGAACCACTTAGACTTGATTTTTGTGTATGGTGATAGGTAAGTGTCTTTTTTAGTCTTCTGCGTGTGGTCAGCCATTTTTCCCAGCACCATTTACTGAATAAGTTCTCCTCTCCCCAGTGGCTGTTAGTGGAGGATTTGTCAAAAATGAGTTGGTTGAGAAATTGAGGTTTTACTTCCAGAATCTCAATTCTGTTCCATTGGTCTATATGCCTGTTCTTCTACCAATTCCTGATGAAAACCACAAATGTCCATGCCATAAGAGAAAAAATAGATAAATGGGACCTCATTAAACTGAGCAGTTTCTGCAAAGGAAAATACAAAACAAAACAAACAATCAAAAAACCATCAAGAGAGCACGGAGACAACCTATACAATGGGAAAAAATATTTGCCAACTGCATAGCTGATAAAGCCCTAACTCTAGATCTACAAGGAACTCAAACATGCCAAAAAGAAAAAAAAAAAAAAAGCCCTATTAGAAAGTGGGCAAAATATATGAATAAACACTTCTCAAAAGAAGACATATGAGTATCCAGCAGATACATGAAAAAATGTTCAGTTTCAGTAATCATCAAAGAAATGCAAATTAAAACTATACTGAGATACCACCTAACTCCACTCAGGATGACCACCATCAATAACTCAAAAAATAACAGATGCTGGAGAGGATGTAGAGAAAAGAGAACACTTCTACACTATTGGTGGGAGTGTAAACTATTATAAACTCCATAGAAAACAATGTGGCAATTTCTAAAAGATCTAAAGATTGACCTTCTGTATGACTCTGCAATCTCCCTTCTGGGAATATACCCAGAGGAACTCAAATCACTCTGTGAAAGAGATACCAACACATGCAAGTTTACTGCAGCATTATTCACAATAGCAAAACAAGGAACTAACCATGATGCCCATCAAAAGTGGACTGGGTTAAAAAAAAAATGTGGTAAATATACATGATGGAATATTATGCAGTCATAAAAAATCGCAAGCAAAGGATTTGCAGTAACTTGGATGACTTTAGAGTCTATAATACTAAGAGAACTATTACAAAAACAAAGAACTGAGTGCCATATGTTCTCACTCATAAGCAGACCCTGAACAACTATCATAATTCTATAAGAAAGGGATTGGCAGTAGTGAGGGGGCGGGTGTACACCTCATCAATAAGGGTACCTGATCTCAATCCAGGTAAAGTGGGTCGAAAGTAAGGTCCGAATTTTACCTGTACAATGCCTAACCCTGAATTGTACCCCACATCTCTAAAATTAAAAAAAAAATTAAAAGTAACATTGAATTTAGTAAAATTGGAAAATGTAAATTAAATCTAAAAATACTTTAAAACATTAATCAGAAAGTAAAAATCTGCTATTGCACTTCTCAAATCACTTAATTCAATTTTATGATTGTTGCTACATACCCATCTATCCTATGTACATACATGAAAAATAGTCATTTACACTGTTACTACTACTAATTATCACCTCATATATTCCCATTCATTCTCCTGCACACAATATGAAAACATGTAATCCAATGACTCTTTTGTTCGCTCTAGATATCTCTATGAATCATATCTACATAGACATTTTCAGATAAAGCTTTTATTTGCTGTAAAATTTCGCAGTCTATCGATTTGGTAACCTATCTCCTAGATAATGTGTAATCCTTCCTCATTCAATTACCCATGTTTATTATTCATTTGCATAAAAGATACATCAACTCTTGTTTTTTTTTTTTGTTTGTTTGTTTCTGTCTTGCTCTTGACACATGTTTTATTACATCAAAAAGCTGAGAAATGATAATATCACAATTAATTATTTCCCAAGTGCAAATCCTTTCTGAAAAGTCATGTTTCATGTATTATGGTGTAACAGTCATATATGAGAGTAAACTCTTAACCCTACACTCTCTCACTCTCATCTCTATCCTTTGGATATTAAAGTTTCTGTGAACGTTAATTTAAAGTTAAAATACTGTATTAGTTTTCTAAGAAGTATGCAATTAAATAACACAAAATGAATTGCTTAGACAACAGAAATGTATAGTCTCACAATTCTGAAAGCTGAAAGTTCCTGATCAAGGGGTCAGCAGGGCCATGCTACTTTTGAAGGTGCTAGGGAAGTGTCTGTTCCAGGTCTCTCTGGTTCCTCTTCTTGTTCTAGTGTAATTCCAATTTTCACAGGATTTTTGCCCTGTGTGTATATCTGGTTTATGTACAAATTTTCCCTTTTTATAAGCATAACAGTGATATTAAATTAGGTTTGACACTACCGACCTTATCTTAAAAGAATTAATTATATCTGCAATTACCCTATTTTCAAATAAGGTCTAATTTTGAGGTATCGGTGATTAGGATTTCAGTATATGAATTTTGGGGAACATAATTCAACCCATAACAAATAGCTCTTTGTTTCATTTATTAAAGCTTTAAAATTAATTTTTATGCATAAGTTCTGACTCAACTTTTTGTTGAAAACCAGCCTAATCTTTGAATTTAGAATAGGTAATTTTACTTAATTCCAAGTTTTGAGTGTTTGTCTCTTTTAAAACCACATTGAAATTCAATAGTCATTGTAATTATGAAGTATTAAGAGGGCTCCACATGAAATCATTTTGACATTATGTTCTATTTTTCTGGTATTTAACTAAATTTTAGTACCAAGATATTTATTTAAATGCAATTAGTTTTATATCGCTAAATAATTTCTTTCTAAAATAATTCGTGATAAAATGAAACACAGGATACTTAGTATTTTTAATTACAATAAATTTAATAAAATGAATGCATACTGCTTTTGCTTTATTTTGAAACTCATTTCTTGTTTGCTTAAAATGGTATGTGAAAGTTTCCAAAATTATAGCACATGGCTAAGATTGTATTTTAGTTATAAATTGAGAATTCCAATAAGGGGCTAGAATTGAAACAAGTTGAAATGTATTTTCTTGTGTAAGTTATATGAACAATAATGGATACAGAAACCATAAATTATATGGTTGAATGTAGCAATTCAGTAATAGAGGAACACATTTGAAAAGATAAAAGTTCTAGAGAGATAGCTATCTAATAGGAAGCTGAGGTAGAAGAATTTCTTAGTGTTGAAATTGAATAAAGTTCATTAAACAGTAGTTAAATATTATATTTTAAGCTGCTGCTATGTTACTTTGAAAATTAACATTTGTGTTTTGTTTTCCAAACTTCAGGAAAGTCCACTAGACTGACATACATGGTAGTGTGCTGGCAAAAAGAGAAAAGCACAATATCTAGTAAGTTGCAATATACAGGAAAATTAAAACATAAACTAAGAGGGCATGAAACACTTAGCAAAAGTAGGAATTCATAAATGCTGGCTATATATGATAATTTAAGGCAGTTCTCATTAAATTTAAAAGGGCAAAATACTATGAAGTATTTGGGGAACATCCAGGGAGCTGATATCAAGGCTCTGTAATGTCTTCCAAAGATGTTCAGTTAATTGTGTGTATATTAAAATTGTCCATTACCCTGCATTTTTAGGTAGTCAAATGATTGCAAGCCTCTTTAAATAGTGAAGAAAATAGAATAAATTGTATGGGAAAGAAACTATATTTTATGTGTTCCAGGTATTGAATTAAAAAGTATATACATTTTCTCATAATTCTCACCATTGTTATACAATTTTAATAATGAGTACAGTCATTTTTATAATAAAGACTAAGAGAGAAGATACTAAATTAGATTTACCATAAACTATATTATGAAGTCAGATTACTGAGATAATTCTAAAATTAGAAGATATTTAATAACTTTCACCATAAGTTGCTTAACCACAGGGATACATTCTGATAAATGCATAGTTAGGCAGTTTTTCATTGTGTAAACATTGTGGAGTATTCTTACACAAATCTAGATGGTCTAGCCTACTCCACACGTAATCTAAATGGCATAGCCTGTTGCTTTCGGGCTACAAACACATACACATGCTACTTGACTGAATAATGGAGGCACTGGAACACAATGCTAAGTATCTGTGTTTCTAAATATATCTAAAGATAGAAAAGATACAGTACTAGAATCTTATTGGACCAACATTGTATGTGCTTAATGTTTTGCTTTATTATGCTTCTGACTGAAATGTTCTTATGTGAACACGTGATGGTACTTTGATGTCTGTTTGTTTGCCCAGGTCAGGTGACCAGCAATCTGAGCCCACTCTGCAAACATAATTAATTTCTTTAGTTTTTTTTCAATGTATAATGTAGAAGCTAAAAGCTAACGTAGGTACACAATGCACTGCTTATTCACAAAATGAATAGTGTATGTAGAATCTAATCAAGAAACTCAACATTGCCAGAAACAAAGATATACCTTTCATGTTCCCTTTTCCGTCACAGATTCTCCAAAAATAATACTATCCTGATTTATAATACCCTGGATTACTGA
This sequence comes from Carlito syrichta, assembly GCF_000164805.1. Lineage (NCBI taxonomy): Eukaryota > Metazoa > Chordata > Mammalia > Primates > Tarsiidae > Carlito > Carlito syrichta. The sequence goes on along the minus strand of NW_007252439.1, from coordinate 188,479 downwards.
TAGATAAGCTGTTTCATATACCATGAACTCTTTTATATCTGTTTGCACAGATTCAATTTTTGATATTTAACCATAATGTTGTGTACTAATTGTAGATTGTCTTTCCTGATGTTCAACCTTCTGTTGTGTGAATATACTTCATGCAATTTAGCTACTCTATGGTGAATAGGCACTTATTGCTTACATAGTTTGCATTTGCTACCAATTGCAAGTAATATTGTTCTTAAAATTCATATCTTTGGGTGAACACATGTATGCATTTCTATTATATATACATTTACAAATATAATTGCTGAGTGGCGGGACATATTTATATTTAGCTTTAGTCAACAGTGTTACAGCGATTTCTAACTGGCTTTGCCAATAATACACTTCCTATTTATGAGAGTACCAGTTGTTTTGCATGTTTACCAAAGCTTAGTTTATTTTTCTTGCATTTTAACTATTCTGCTTGCTTTATAGATATAGCACACATTTTTATTAACAAATCAGATGTCCCTTTTCCTGGAATATTGTGTTGTAGTCTTTGCATATATGACTTTTCTTTTTATTTGTTTATAGAAGACATTTATATACTATGGATGATAGTCATTTATAGTCTCATATAATGTGATATATTTTCTCTATATATTCTATGTAGTAGTGGATTTAGTTTATTTATATTTTCTTAAAGATTCTTGAATCTATATCCATGACTGACTAATTTTGTATATTTGCAAGATATTTTATTGAATTTGAACTCAAATTTATTCTTCATAAAAAGAGAATGCCTTTTCTTTGTTTCTAAACACTGTGGTTTATGCAAACTTGGTGTTATTTCTTCTATAGCTATCTGGAAGAATTCACTGGTGAAACTGCTTGAGTCTGGGAATTTCTCTGTGTGAAGAATTTGAATAACAGTTTCAATTTCTTTACTACATATGCAGCCAGTAATACTTTCTATTACTTCTATCGCTTGTGTTTTTCTGGGGATTTGTTCATGTCATCCTAATTGTCAAATGTATTGGTATAAAAACATTGCCTTCAATATCCTCTAATTATGCTATTGATGTCTGTAGAATCTTTAGTGACATCCCCCTTTTCATCACAGTTATTAACAAAAATGTACATTTTCTTATTTTATTTTGATAAACATTTTGAGGGGTATTTGAGTTCTTATTTTACTTTGTTTTGTGATTTGATTATTTATTTTATCTAGCTACATTTATTAGATCTAAATTTTTATTCTAGAATGGAAGCTTTCAGATACTTAACCTTATTTATTTTTTAATACATGTAACTAAGGCTATATATTTCTTTCTAACAGTATCTCTCTCTGCATCCCACAAGTTTTAATATGTTTAATTTTCATTTTCCTTCACTTAAAATTTTCTAATCTTCAGTTTTAGATCTTTGATTCATAAACTATTTAGAAATATTTTCAGTTCAAATTAAAATGTAAATATGCTAAGTATTTTTACTGCATTCTAGTATAGCTCAATTGTGACATAAAACATACTATGAATAATTTCAATAATTTAAAATTTTGAGGACTTGTTCATTGTTCCAAATGTTATAGATTTTGGTAAGTAGTCAATACCGAACTAAAAAATATCAACTAAGTCTGCAGTAGGCACAACATTCTACGTATATCAATTATGCAAATTGATTTGTTATTTATATATATTTATTATTGCCATTGTTCATTATAATCAATATTCATAATTATTTTTGTATCTTATTATTCTACCAGTTAGTATTATAGGTACAATAAGGTCCCCTTGCTGCAGATTTTAAATTTCTCTCTTTTCGGTTTTGTCAGTTGTTGTTTTTGATATTTTGAAATAATGTTATTGAGTGCAAACATATTTAAGATTATGATGAATTTTCTCTGAATATTTTCCCTTACATTATGATATGCAACTTTTCTGTACTCATATCTTTTTAAAAACCTTTTAGTTCTTCTGTTGTATTTAATTTTTTAAAAATGTTCTCCTTTTCATATTTTGCTTTTTATAGAACATCTATTGTGCTTATTAATTTTAATCTAGTTTTGTCTAAAGTGTTTCTTATTATTTCATGGCTTATTTTTTCCTGAGTTCTATATTGCTTTCACTAGTTTTTCTAGTTATAATCCAATGTTTTCTTTCATGTATTTCTGATTTTCTTAATTAAATTTGTGCTATTTTGAAATGATAGTTCATAGTTTTCATCTGTTTTGTTGGCAGATTTTTCCAGAAATTTTAAAATTTTCTCAAAAGATATTATAGAGCTTCTTACTCTCTGTTGACTTATAAACACTTTTTTGAAACTTAGCAGTAATACTTTTTTGAGATCATTTGCATGAGAAATTAATTTGAATTGTTAGAAAAAGGAAACAGCTTAGAATAACAGTTAGCAGTCTTCATTCAGGTTAAAATACATGATTTTACATGCTCTGAGATGACTCTTTCATTTCTACCTCTAAGTATTTCTCTTTGTTCTGTTTCTATTTTCTTTATTTGTCTGAAATTTGAAATCAATACCTCTCCATTCTTCTCAGTATAGTTCTGTGTTCTGGAAGATAGCTTCAGTTTGTTGTTGTTTTGTTCTTATTGCTTTTTGTTTTGTTTTGTTTTGTTTTTGTTGTTTTTTTGTTTCAGTCCTGTCATAACATGAACATAGAGAGCGTGTGGTCTGTCATAATTCCCAGCTCACTGGTCTCATACTTTGTGCAATTCTCTCCCATAGATTGTGGTCATTAGCTGCAACTTGTTTCGAATGAATAAACTATCAAAAATGACATGGTTGAGGAGAAAAAAGAATGCTTCTGCACTGCTGGTGGGAATGCAAACTAGTGCAAGGCTCTTTGAGCGACAGTGTGGCGATTTCTGAAGGAACAAGAAATTGACCTTCCAGATGACTCAGTAGTCCCCCTATTGGTAATATACCCAGAGGAATTCAAATCATTCTACCAAAAAAGATACCTGCACATGCAAGTTTGTAGCAGCTCTATTCACAATAGCAAAAACATGGAATCAACCATCAAAGCTGGGCTGAATTATAACAAAATGTGATACATAAACACAATGGAATATTATGCAGTCATAAAGAAGAGCAAACATAGGGACTTTGCAGCAACTTGGATGGATTTAGAGTCCATCATACTCTGTGATCTATCACAGAAACAAAGAACAGAGTACCATATGTTCTACAAGTGGAACTTGAACAATTATCATAATCTTATAAGAAAGGGATGGGCAGTAGTGGGAAACTGTCTGGGTGGGGATGGGACTGGCAGTTAAGGGAAACTGCCGGGGAGGGAGTGGGGAACCTCATCAACAAGGGTACCTGCATAATGAACATTTGTGTACCTAACCCTGAATTGTACCCTACATCTTTACAATGAAGAAAATAAGAGAAAAAAAATGCTGGGGTGCCATTTCTATGATTAAGTTACATTATGCAGAACTTCATCTTGCTAGCAGACCACCTCTTAGGATTTCGTACTCTACCTGATAGAAAATGAGAGGCCAGCATCAGGAGCCACATGTCACAGAACTTAGAGTATGACCTTCATAAGACAACCAGCAGGAAGTCAGGTAGTCAGTCTTACACCTGCATGGTAAACAACCTAAATATGCTTAGTAGCATTTTTCCCCCTGCAAAGGCTTCAGATGGCAATGCAGACTGAAATCTAGATGGCAGTCTTCTGAGATGACACGGAGAGGGCCCAGTAAGACTGACAAACAGAAAACGTGAGAAGATGAATATGGATTGTTTCAATCTCATTCAGGTTGTGGTGATTTGCTATATAGCAGAAGAAAAATAATACAAGCTTCTTCAAATCTGGTTTCACAATTGTGTCAAATACCTGTGGATGTGCAAAGTCCTCCCAGTTTCATCTACTATTCTTCAGTAATTGCCCTTTTGCACTCTCTAGTTGAGTACACTTGACTAATTTTCATATTCTTTTGCTCTCAGCTCTTTTTCTGAGATACACTTTTTCCTTTTCTGCTGACTGATATTATGTATTCTTTAAACTGAAGTGATTTTTCTCCACCCATTGTACTTTGAGGTTTATGTGGTACATTTTCAACAAGTTTTGTTTTTTTAAGTTATGCAAAGAATTTTTGGTTATTTTTTCCTTTTGCCCTGTCTGTTCTATAAAGGGATTGAAGAAGCTTAAAAACTTTTTCACATTGTCATCTTCCTAGAATTTCTTTATCACATTGTTAAAATCTTGCCAAATTGCTTTCAGGCTGGTCTACTCTTTAGATCCATGAAAAACAATTTCAACATTTTTGGCAGCAGCAGGAATTGTCAGATATATTTTTTGTCAGTTTTCTAGATTTTAGATAATGTCTAAATGTGGGTAGGTTTGTTTCCTTGGTTATTCTACGATCCATTCTTTAAAACATTTTATAAATTAAATTTTGTATTTTTTGCTCTTGTTTTGGAGGGTAAATTGACTTTTATTGATCTCAGCGAATATAATTTTCTTATATTGTACTCATTTCAAATATCTTTGCTAAGTCTTCAGCTTCTATATTGATGTTTAATAACATTTTGTGCAGAAAAGTTATTATAGTGTAGTCAAATTTGTTCATTTTTAAAATTGGTCTATTTTCACCTTGTTGAAGATTTCCTCTCTTTTCTATACTAACATTATTTCTTTTAAGAAATTTTAAGGTTTTGCTTTGCATATTCAAGTTGCCATATCTAATTGGAATTGATTTATATTCATAGTATGGAGTAGAGATTTTTTATTTATTTGTGGTTTTGCTTTATTCATACATTGTCTCTATAATTGTTCGATTAAGTTTATAAGCCAATATAATTTTCTGTCGCTATTAATAATTGGAAAACAATTTAATATTTTATATACACAAAATAATGAGAGGTTTATAATTCTTTCCTACTCTGGTATATTAGAATTGTTTTTCTTGCCTTAAATTACTCATTTGTATATATAGTGTTGAATAAGCATAGTAATAGTAAAACACTCTCATTCATGAGTTGAAGAAACATTGTACAAATATTTAAAATTAAAAGTAAATTCAAATATATGTCTGTTATTATGTCAAATATAAAATAATGTTCCCATCAATTTTGTTTCCCAAGCGTTTTTAGTAATAAATTTTTTTTGTCATTTTTAATTTATAATACTGGAAACTGGTCAGTTTAAAAATATAAATTTCATATTCAGAATTGAATTAATCTTAATTTGTACTACCATCGTTGACATAAGATGGTGCATTTTTTGCTTTCTAATGGACTTTGTCTGCTGTAGGGTCACAGAAAATTGAGCAAGAACATCAGTTTCCATATATTCCCAGACTCCACAAGCACAGCCCCCATGCACAACCAACATTTCTCACCAGTGTGCTACATTCATTGCAATAGACATATTTGCATTGGTGCATTATCACCCAAAGTCCATAGTTTACATTAGGGTTTATTCATGATGCTATGCATTCTATGGGCTTTGATAAGTGCATAATGACAGGTATCCACCCTTATAGCATCATATAGGATACTATACATCATTGCCCTAAAAGACTTCTGTGATCTGCCTATTCATTCCTTCCTCTTCCTTCCTCTTAGTAACCATTGATCTTCTAACTGTCACTATAGTTTTGTTTTTTTTCCCGAATGTCACAGAGTGTGCATAATACAGTGGATGGCTTACATTCACTTGTTTGTTTACTTGTTCATTGTCTGTGAACTAGAATGTTGACAATAGCTTACACTTACCTTGCCTATACTATCTGTCTGTTTTACTCTCACTCTTCTGTCCTGGACATTTAGTACAATACTTAATTTTTTTTTCTTTAATTGGAGCTTTAGGCAATACTGGAAAACGTCCACGGGAGGGGGGCATACCTCATCAACAAGGGCATCTGCATAATGAACATTTGTATACCTATCCCTGAATTGTACCCCACGTCTTTAAAATAAAAATTAATTAATTAATAAAATTACTTTTGAAATAGTTTTATCATAAATTCCTGTTTTCTTAAATTATAATATGTGTCAGTTATTGTTCTGATGTTTATAAAAAAGAATGCCTTATGCAAGGGGGCTGGTTTCTCTTTGAAGTCAGTCTCCTCATGTCTCCCCTTCTTTCTCTTTGCCTGAAAAAAAGGAATGCCCTATGCAATCTTTTTAAATGTGCTCATTTAATTCAAATAGTGTTACACCGATGACTTTTAGAATCTTTTGTTTTTATGTTGCTACTGTCACAAACAGTGCAGTTATGAACACATTTATGACTACTTCATTTGCAGATGTGCAAAATTATTTCTGTTATATCCTTTAAAAAGGAATTGTTGACACATGGACTATGTGAATGCTTGGCTTCACAAGATAATATAAAATAGTTTCTTAAAGAAGATATCTTAATTCACAGACATATAGCCTGTTATATATAGCAGATTGCTACATCCATAGACTCCCTAATATCTGGCATTGTCCAATATTTTTCTTTTTGTGAATAAAAATTATTCAGGTAAAATGTATTTTAAGTGATTCCTTACTATGGCATTCAATGCAATATTCAAACTAATTAAAAATTTTTTTATCCATCCACTTTTGATAGGTGGCACAGTTGGTTCCATGTTTTTGCTATTGTGAATAGTGCTGTAATAAACGTGTGTGCAGGTATCTTTTTAATCGAATAATTTGAGTCCCTCTGGGTATATTTCCAAGAGAGAAATTGCTTGGTCATACGAAAGGTCAATTAGAATATTATGCAGGCATAAAGAAGGACAAAATTATGGACTTCGTAGCAACTTGGAGGGATTTATAGTATATCATGCCTAGTAATCTATCACAGAAACAAAGAACTGAGTACCACATGTCTCGCTCATAAGCAGACACTAAATATTTACTGTAATACTATTAGGAAGGGATTGGCAGTAGAGGGAGGGAGGAGGGAGACACACAACACCAATAAGGGTACCTGATCTCAAACCAGATGAAGTGGGGACCAAAGGGAGGCCCAAACTTTACCTGTATTATGGTCCTTTATCTACCTAATCCTGAATTGTACCACACATCTTTAAAATGAAAAATAAAAATAAAAAAAGATTTTGAAATTCAATCAGTTCCTTTCATTTTCTTTTCATCAAGGATTAAATCCTCAATGAGGATTAAATCAAGGATAGGATCAGTCTCACACATTCAAGGATTTTCTATTTTAAGATAGATAGAAAAATTTACTTCCTTGAGCTGGTCTTGAAACTTTTTCTCTTTTTTGACGAACTTTTTCTTTTTTTAAATGTTTTATTTTAAAATTGTAGGGTACAATTCAGGGTTAGGTATACAAATATTCATTGTGCAGGTACCCTTGTTGATGAAGTGTCTCCCCTCTGGCCCAGGCAGGTTCTCACTACTGCCAATCCCACCTCCCCGTCTCCCTACACTCCAGCAGTTCCCCATTACTGTCAATCCTTTTCTTATGATGATAGTTGTTCAAGGTCCACTTATGTGAGTAAGAACATGTGATACTCAGTTCTTTGTTTCTGTGAAAGATCACTCAGTATTATAGACTCTAATTCCATTCAGGTTGCTGTGAAGTTCATGATTTTGTTCTTCTTTATGGCTGCGCAATAGTCCATTGTGTATATACACCACATTTTTGTATCCAGTTTTCTTTTGATGGGCAGCATGGTTGGTTCCATGTTATTGCTATTGTGAACAATGCTGAAATAAATATACGTGTGCAGGTATCTTTTTCACAGAGTTATTTGAGTTCTTCCTAGGAGGGAGATTGCAGGGTCATATGGAAGGTCAATTTTTAGAACTTTTAGGAATCGCCACATTGTTTTCCACAGAGGCTGTACTAGTTTACACTCCTACCAACAGTGTAGAAGTGTTCCCTTTTGGCCACATCCTCTCCAGCATCTGTTATTTTTTGAGTTAGTGATAATGACCATACTGACTGGAGTGAGATGGTATCTATTTGCATTTCTTAGATGACTAGTGAGGCTGGACATTTGTTCATGTATCTGTTGGCTGCTCATATGTCATCTTTTGAGAACTGTCTATTCAAATCTCTTGCCCACTTTGTAATGGGGCCTTTTTTCCCCCCAGCTTGTTTGAGTTCTTTATAGATCCTAGATGTTAGGCCTTTATCAGACATACAGTTGGCAAATATTTTTTCTCAGTCTGTGGTCTGTCTCCCTGTTCTCTTGATGGTTTCTTTGACTTTGCAGAAACTTGTGAGTTTGATGAGGTCCCACTTGTCTATCTTACCTTTTATGGCATGGGCACTTGGGGTTTTGATCAGGAATTGGTTAACAGTTCCAATTTCCATAAAAGTATCTCCTACATTTTCTAAGGTTCTTAGAGTTTGAGGTTTTATATTTAGGTCTCTGATCCATTTAGAGTTTATTTTTGTGTATGGGGTTAGGTAGTGGTCCCGTTTCAATCTTCTGCATGTGGTCAACCAGTTTTCCCAGCACCATTTACTAAAAAGGTTCTCCTCTATTCTCCCCAGTGGTTGGTGGTATAGGCTTTGTTGAAGATATGTTGGTTGAGAAATTGAGGTTTTGCTTTTGGAATCTCAATTCTATTCAATTGGTCTATATGCACTATCTTGTACCAATACCAGGCTGTTTTGATTATTGTAGCTTTATAATAAAATTTAAAGTCTGGGAGTGTGATACTTCATGCTTTTTTTTTTTTTTTTGCCGAGGATTGTTTTGATTATTTGTAGTCATTTATTTTTCCATATGAATTCCTGTATTGTTGTTTCTAGGTCTAAGAAGAATGTTCTTGGCAATTTGATGGGAATTACATTGTCTGTAGATAGTCTTAGGTAGAATGTACATCTTAACAATTTTGATTCTTCCAATTCATGAGTGTGGAATATTTTTCCACTTTTTTGTGTCATTGATTTATTTGAGCAGTGTTTTGTAGTTTTCATTGTAAAGGTCTTTCACGTCTCTAGTTAGAAAGATGACAAGGTATTACTTTTTTTGTGTGTGGCTATTGTGAATGGGATTGTGATTTTTATTTTGTTTTTTTTTTTTGTTTTTTTGAGTTGGAGTCTCACTCTGTCGCCCAGACTGGAGTGCTGTGGCCGCTCCCAGCCACTGCAGCCTCAACCTGCTGGGCTCCGGTGATCCTTCCACCTCAGCCTTCCAAGTAGCCGGAATTACAGACATGTGCTACCATGCCCGGTTGATTTTTTGATTTATTGTAGAGATGAGGTCTCACTGCCCAGGCAGGTCTCGAACCCACAGGCCCAGGCAATCCACTCACCTCAGCCTCCCAAAGGCGTGGGATTACAGGCTGAGCCACCGAGCCGGGCTAGGGATTGTGATTGTTATTTGGGTTTCTGCTTGTTTATTATTGGTGTATGGAAGTGCGATTGTCTTTTGCACATTTATTTTATACCCTGAGATTTTGCCAAAGTCCTTTATCAGTGCAAGGAGGTTTTTGACAGATTCTCTTGGGTTTTCAATGTATAGAATCATGTTGTCTGCAAAGGGGGATAACTTGGTTTCCTCTTTTCCTATTTGGATACCCCTGATCGACTTCTTTTCTCTGACAGAACTACTAAAATTATGTTGAACAGGAGGGGTGAGGTTGGGCATCCTTGTATAGTTTCAGTTTTCAGGGGAAATGGTTCCAATTTTTGTCTGTTTAGCAGTATGCTGGCTGTGGGTTTCTTGTAGATGGTTCTTACTATTTTGAGGTATGTTCCATCTATGCCTAGATGTTCATGGGTTTTTATCAAGAAAGGGTGCTGGATTTTATCAAAAGTTTTTTCTGCATCTAATAAAATAATCTTGTGGTTTTTGTTTTTATGTCTCTTGATATATTAAATTACATTTATGGTCTTATGAAGGTTGAAACAGTCTTGCATCCAGGGATGAAGCCTACTTGGTTATGGTGGATGATTTTGATATGTGTTGTTGAATCTGGTTGGCTAGGATCTTGTTGAGAATTTTAGCTTCTATGTTCATCAAGGATATTGGTCAGTGATTCTTTGTTGGATCTTTACCTGGCTTGGGTATTGATGTGATGTTAGCTTCATAAAATGATTTGGGGGGAGCTCCATCTTTCTTAATCACCTGGAATACTTTCTTTTTTAAAAATAGTTTAATGTATTTTAATAGCAAACTTACAGGAACAGCACAGAAGACAGGCAACATTAAAACATGTACTTGCGTGTGGAACTACTCAGAAAATTATAGTGAATGGATGGAATCTACTGTAAGATAAAAATGCTCCAAATGCCATTTAGTTGCCATCTATAAGAAATTTACTTGTTTTAAAAAATTCCAAATGCTGGCATTGTCCAGAAAATTTAACGGGTTTATTTATAATTGTCATAAAGTTGAACCACTAAAACTTGTTCACTGAAATATTTCAACTTGTATTAATGCTTTACATCCCTGCTTTTATATTAAAAATTCACACACAAATGAAAATGGAAAAACCGCCAATACCTGATTTCTGTCCCCTATTTTTCTACTAGCGATCATATACTTAGATACCTTTTGACCCCATGGGGGCGGGGTTGGGGGGGAAATCTAACGTTCAGAACTACCAATAGAAGCAAGAAGAGAATTTTTTTTTTGAGAATGAAATATTTCCCATCATAGTGAATTTAAGCAAGATCTCCACATATGCGGCATGCTAACTGGATGTCTTTTGGCATAATTGTTATATGTTTGGCATGGATAGCACACAGGTTGGTGTTTTCAAAAAGGCTAATCAGATAGGTCGCAATTCCCTCCTGCAAAGCTCCAATAGCTGTGCTCTGGAAGCACATATCTGTTTTGAAGTCCTGAGCAATTTATTTCACCAGATACTGGAAAGGAAGCTTGCGAATCAGAAGTTCAGCGGACTTCTGATAACATATAATTTCATGGAGTGCCACAGTATTAGGCCTGTAATGATGAGGTTTCTTCATCCCTCCAGTAAAGGGTGCACTTTTCTGAGCAGCTATTGTAGCCAGACCCTTCCTGTATGCTTTACCACCAGTGGATTTGTGGGCAGTCTGCTTTGTACAAGCCATGGTATAGAGACCTCCTTACTTACTCCTCTTCTCCTTCAGCTGGAGCTTGGCGAGTTACAGGTGGTCCCAGGACAGAGAAAATGGCGGTGTTTGGCATCTCCTCATGGACCAGGGGACTCCTCTCTGTCTCTCCCCATCCTCCCTCTCCAGTGATCAGATTCGGGGCTCCAGCTGATTCACTATGACAGGTGATGGTGTGGGCCAGGTGCAAGGTGAAAACATCAGATTATCTTGTGCCCCTTGCTGCAATCTCAGGGTGGTGGGGCCTTGCAGCCAACCTCAGAGGGGTCTCTGGTTGCTTAAATCTGAGTATCCCCTCAGACAGACTTTTACTATCCTACAGGTGCATGCCTACTCATGCAGAAAGTCTTTATAGACACTTGCTTTTGCAGAGACTCTCACATTCCAACCCGTTTTGTGGTCACCTTAAGCTCTGCCCTGGTTTTGAAATTTTACATTGTTTTTTAAATAAATCTAGTGTACAGTATGGAATGAATTATTTCACTAAAATTTTACAAATTATACCAATTGCCATGTTTACTAAATTACCTATAACTTTGTCCAAGAATAATAATGTGCAACCAGATTGATCACAATATTTTAATATCCTGTCCAAGGACACATAATTAATATTTGGCAGAAAAATACAATTTCACAAATGACTAATTTGATGCCTCTTTGTCATTTTACAATGAGATTTTGCTTTTGATCTTTTGAAACATTCCAAAGAGACGTAAATTTCTCAACAAGATTTGTTTTTCATTCTTCACATTGCCAAAATGGCACCCTGTATGACTATTTTTATTAAATACTGTAGCTACTTAATAAATATACATTATTGAGCAACCCCAAGAAAGCATTAAATACATATTAATCTTGTTTTATATAATATAAAACTATAAAACCTTAAGAATAGACTCATTACATATTTCAGTCAATCTCACAGAAAAAAATATGGAGAACAGATTTTTATGAATGAAATAATATACCTGTCTTTTAGTTTTTATAATTTTCTTCACAGAGTTATAAAGTCCAGCCTGAGGAAATTTCACTTTTTTTTCCAAACAAATCTGCATTAGAATATTGGTTTTAGAGTTTGAGGTGCTTTCTTCTCTCTGCTTTTCCAGTAATAGGTGAATAATTCTTTAGATAAATTATGAAATGCATTGTCTCATAAAAAGCACACTAATTTGCTACCCAGTTTAATTTTTCTTTTTTAAAAAATTTTTTTTATTTTAAAATTCTGGGGTATAATTCAGGGTCAAGTATACAAATATTCATTGTGCAGGTACCCTTGTTGATGATGTGTGTCACCCCCTTTCCCACGCAGTTTCCCACTACTGTCAATCTCACCTCTCTGTCTCCTTCCCACACTTGACAGTTTCCCGCTACTGTCATTCCTTTTCTTAAGGTATTAGGATAATTGTTCATGATCAACTTATGAGTGAAAACATGTGATACTTAGTTCTTTGTTTCTGTGAAAGATCACTCAGTATTATGGACTCTTCATCCATCCAGGTTGCTGAGAAGTTCATGATTTTGTTCTTCTTTATGACTGCATAATATTCCATTATGTATATAGACCAAAATTTTTTTTCCAGTCCACTTCTGATGGACAGCACGCTTGGTTCCATGTTCTTGCTATTTTGAACAATGTTGCAATAAAGATACATATGCAGGGATGATTTGAGTACTTCTGGATGTATTCCCAGTAGGAGGATTGCAGGGTCATATGGAATGTTGGTTTTTAGTACTTTTAGGAATTGCCACACTGTTTTCCACAGAGGCTGTACTAGTTTACACTCCTATCAACAGTATAGAAGTGTTTTCTTTATGCCACATTCTCTCCAGTGTTTCTTATTCTTTGAGTTATTGATGATGGCCATTCTGACTGGAGTTAGTGGTATCTCGGTGTAGTTTTAATTTGCATTTCTTTGATGATTAGTGAGGTTGAACATCTTTTCATGTATCTGTTGATTGCTCGTATGTCTTCTTTTGAGAAGTGCCTATTCATATCTTTTGCCCACTTTGTAGTGGGACTGTTTATTTTTTTCTTTTCAGCATGTTTGAGTTCTTTGTAGAGCCTAGATGTTAGGTCTTTGTCAGACATAGAGTTGGCAAACATTTTTTCCCAGTTTGTTGAATGTCTCCCTGCTCTCTTGATGGTTTCTTTGGTTTTGCAGAAGTTTGTCAGTTTGATGAGGTCCCACTTGTCTACCTTATTTCTTATGGCATGGGCACTTGGGATTTTGATCAGGAATTGGTTGCCAGTTCCAGTTTCCATAAGAGTATTTCCTACATTTTCTAAAGTTCTTATAGTTAGAGGTTCTATGTTTATGTCTCTGATCCATTCAGAGTTGATTTTCGTTTATGGGGATAGGTAGGGGTCCTGTCTTAATCTTCTGTACATGGGCAGCCAGTTTTTGCAGCACCATTTACTGAATAGGTTCTCCTCTCCCCAGTGACTGGTAGAGGAGCCTTTGTCAAAGATGAGTTGGTTGAGAAATTGAAGTTTTGCTTTTGGAATCTCAATTCTATTCCACTGATCTAAATGACTTCTCTTGTACCAATACCAGGTTGTTTTGATTATTGTAGTTTTATAATAAAGTTTAGTCTGGGAGTGTGATACCTCCAGCTTTTTTTTTCTTTTCTTTTCTTTTCTTTTTTCTTTTTTTTTTGCTGAGGATTGCTTTGGCAACTTGTGGTCATTTAAGTTTCCATATGAATTTCTGTGTCATTGTTTCTAGGTCTGAGATGAATGTTGCTGGTAATTTGAAGGGTACTGCAAAAATCTGTAGATTGCCTTAGGTAGAATGGGCATCTTAACAAAGTTGATTCTTCCAATCCACGAGCATGGAATTTTTTCCACTTGTTTGTGTCATCTTTGATTTCTTTGAGCAGTGTTTTGCAGTTTTAATTGTAACATCTCTGGTTAGGAAGAAGCCAAGGTATTTCTTTTGTGTTTGTGTGTGGCTATTTTGAATGGACTTGTGCTTTTTATTTCTGTTTGTTTATTATCAGTGTATAGAAATGCAATTGTCTTTTGCACATTTATTTTATACTCTGAGACTTTGCCAAAGTCCTTTATCAGTGCAAGGAGGTTTTTGACAGATTCTCTTGGTTTTTCAAGATATAGAATCTTGTCATCTGTCATGAGGGATAATTTATTCCCTATTTTCCTATTTGGATAACCCTGATCACCTTCTCTTTTCTGAATGCTCTATCTAGGACTTCCAAAACTATGCTGAACAGGAGACATGAGAATGGGCATTCTTGTCTTGTTCTGGTTTTCAGGAAAATGGTTCAGATTTCTGTCTGTTTAGCTGTATGCTGACTGTGGGTTTCTCATAGATGGCTTTTACTATTTTGAGGTATGTTCCATCTATGCTTAGATGCTTGAGGGCTTTTATCAAAAAGGTGTGCTGGATTTTATCAAAAGCTTTTTCTGTATCTAATGATATAATCATGTGGTTTTTGTTTTTATGTCTGTTTATGTATTTAATTACATTTATGGTCTTACAAGTGTTTAACCAGACTTGCATCCCAGGGATGAAGCCTAACTGACTACAAATGGAGAATCCTTTATTATCTTAATATGAAGAGTCTGTTATTATAGGAATAATTATAGGACATGAAGTCTTGTTCATGTACCATTTATGGCAGAAATCACAGACACTTTTTAAAAGTGCAATAAATTAATTTCATAGAATATTAAAATGAAAATAATTTATTAAGCTAACATATAGTATTATTGATGACATGTTGTCTTTAAATAATGGGACTACTTAAATATTTTAAATTATTAGTCAATACTTTTATTTATCTTTATTTTTTAAAACTCTATCTCTTCTACCTTGACAATACAAGCTCATGCTTAAGAAGTGGGGAATCATAACCTTATTTGAGGAAGAATATATTATTTGGAATTCTGCATGAGGTATTTTTCTCTTCTCCTTCATTGATTATTTTATTTCTTTATTCATATCCATACAAACATATTTATTTTGTACTTTGGATTATACACAATATTATGTTACTCATTTTTTTTTCTATACAATTTCTTGGCCATTAGGAGATCTTTCTGCTGACTCTTATGTCTCTTTCACAATACTCCCAATATTGTGGGCTCCCCTCCTCTCCCTTTCCCTGCCCCCTCCCCTTCCCTCTTCTTTTCTCTCCTTTCCCTTTTTTCTTCCTTTCTCTTTTCTTTCCCTATCTTTCCTTTCTCTCCTTTCTTTATTTTGTACTTTCTTAAATTCTGGCACTACAAACTCTTCCAAGATCATCTTCTATATATACTGCCCCAGGCTTACCCACTTCTCCAAGAACACTTGCTCCTTTTATTTGAGAATAAAACTAGAAAAAAAGATGAGATCTGTATTAAGCTAACATAGTTTAATATGATGTATTCCACTCTAATTAATTACCGCACAGATCACTCTATACTCTTCCCCTTGCTTGTCGGCAAACTACTACCATCCACCATCCTTATTCATAATTGTTTAATTCAAGTATATTTGTATATTATTATTGGAACTGTTAACCTGATACCCCATGGGAAATAATTTTATCAACTAAAGTGGTTATGTGCAGTTTTTCTCATTTCATTTTTATTTTCAGTCTTACAAGTACTATACACTTTAAAAGATAACCTAGGCTAGTACCTATTTCTCTAACCACTTCAGTGAAGTTATTTCATATATTTATAAGACATGTTGATTATCTGTATTTTTAATTCCTTTAAGTTCCTTCAATCTCCAAAAAGTGTTGTGTTTTAAATTGCATACATTAAGGTTCACTCTGTATGCTGTCAACTTCTATGGCCATAAGCAAATGTATGCTGTCATATAACCATACAGAATAGTTTCACCACCCTAAAAAGCTCCTTACACTTCCCCTGTTCAAATCTACCTTCCTTACCCCAAACCATATGTTCTCACTCATAAGCAGACACTGAACACTTATCTTAATACTTCAAGAAAGGGATCGGCATTAGCAGAACACTGCCAGGACTGGGGGGAAACATAACATCAAAAAGCATCTGATCTCAAGCCTGATGAAGTGAGGATCAATGGGAGGGACCCAAACTTCGTCTGTATAATGTCCATTTGTGTACTTAATCCTGAATTGTACACCACTGTTTAAAATATTTTTTTCATTTTTTGCAATCTTTATCATTATTATTTTTTTAAATATAGAGGTAAGGTCTCTCTATGTTGCCCAGGCTGGTCTCAAACTCCTGGGTTCAAGTTATCCTCCCGCCTCAGCCTCCCACAAAATAAAATTTTTAAAAAGTTGGGATCATATACAGTGTAGAATTTTTAGACTTGATTCTTTTGTTTAGCAATATGTATTTAAAATTTATCCATGTCTTTTTGTGTCCTGATAACACATTTTTTTAATCCTTGAATAGTGATCCATCTTATAAATATAGTATAGTTTTTATTAATATACTTATTGATTGATGTCTTGGTTGCCTCCAGTTTTTGGTAATTACAAAAAAAAAACTGCTATGAACATTCACGTGCAGTTATTGTGCAGACATACATTTCTAAATAGTTGGATAAATACATTTAAGTGCTATTTCTGGTTGTGTGGTGAGACTATTTGTAGCTTGGTAATAAACTTCCAATCACTTACCCAAAGTGACTGTTCTACTTTGCATTGCAGTTAGCAATAAATGAGATAATTTGTTCTTCCAATTTTTTTACCAGCAATTTGTATAAATTTTTAGTTATTCTAATAGGTATACTATTGTTTCAATTTGCAATTTCCAAATAATAGTGATGGTGAACATTTTTCATATATTTGTTTGCTATGTGTATATCTTATTTGATAAGGCAACTATTCAGATTTTTCACTCATTTTAAAAATTGAGTTGTTGGTTTTCTTATTGTTGATTTTAGAATTCTTTGTATAGCTTAATATCTTCTATCATATAAGTGTTTTGTAAATATTTTACCTCAGTCCTTGATTTGTCTTTTCATTACCTAGTCAGTGTAATTCAGATAGCAAATATTTTTAATTGTAATGCATTGCAGCTCATCTTTTTTTTCTTTCATTGTTGTGTTCAGTATTGTATCCAAAAATTATCACCAAAGAGAAGGCTACCTCATTTTTCTCCTATACTTTATTCTAAATATTTACCAGTTTTTTTGTTTGTTTGTTTTATATGTAGGTCTATGATCCATATCAAATTAATTTTTATGGAAGACATAAAGTCTATATATGTTCTATCTTGTGTATGTACTAATAATTATGTCAACATTACTAGTTAAAGGAACTATTCTTTCTCTGTAAGTTGCTTTCTTTGTCAACCATAAGGTGACAATATCTGTCTATTATGTTTTCTTGTTTCTTCTTTAGTCAATACCACTGTGTCCTGATTACTGTAGTTTTGTATTAAGTTTTGAAATGGTTATGTGAAAATAACTCTGTTCTTAGTATCATGCTGGCTGTTGTAATTGTAATATTTTCACATAGACGTAAGAATCAGTTTGTTGATATCACTGAAATACCTTAATTGGAATTCCATTGAATATATAAACAAAGTTGAAAAGAACTGTCATCTTAAAAATATTGAATTTTCCAATCTGTAATTATGACATATCTTATCATTTATTTAGATTTTTACAAGTGTATTTTATCAGAACCATGTCATTTTTAATACCTACAATGTACATATTTTTTAGATTTATATCTAAGTATTTCTATTTTTATGCCATTTTAAGTGGTATTGATTTTCTTAAATTTCAAATTTCAATTCATGACTGATACATAGAAGGTCACTAAATTTTGCATATATTTAAGAAGTTTTTTTATTTATTTTTTTTTTATTTTTGGTCCATTCCTTGAAACTCCCAAGGGAATTATATTTACACAAATAGGACAGTTTTGCTTTCTCCTTCTCAATCTTTATAACTGTATGTTTTTTAATGTCTCTGCCTTCTGATTGCAGCATTCAAGATTTCCAGAACAATGTAAAGAAAGGGACTCCCAGGTTTGCTTTGCTTTTTTAGGAAAAGTGTTCTGTTTTTTAGCATTTCTGAACAAATTTTTTATTATTTCTAATAAGTTCCTCTCTATGTTTAGTTTCTGAGAGTTTTTTTTTTTTTTAAATTCATATTTATCACAAGAGTTCATTCTATTTCAGAAGTATTCTATTTTGGCTTTATTTGATCTGAATTTTTTAAAAATGTCAATAGCTTTGGGGGGTACAAATAGCTTTGGTTTAGGCTTTAAGTGTGCTCACCACCTCCACCTGTACACTTGATACCTTACACCTCTTACTCCTTCTCCTTATTGAGTCTCCAGTGTCCATTATATCATTTTTTATGTTTTTGCATATATTTAGTTTAGCTCCCACTTATAAGTAAGAACATGGAGAATTTAGTATTCAGTTCCTGAGTTAGTTCACTGAAGATGATGTTCTTTAATTCCATCCAAGCTGCTGAAAGACAATACAGTATTTTTTGGTAGCTGAATAATATTCCACAGTATGTGTATATATATATCTCATATTTTCATTATCCAGTGTTTGGTTGATGGTGGGCATTTATGTTGATTCCACATCTTTGCAGTTGTGAATTGTGCTGCAGTGAACATGCAAGTGCAAGTGTCTTTGTGATGCAGTGAATTCTGTTCCTTTGGGTAGATACATAGCAGTGACATTGCTGGAACAGTAGGTCTACTTTTAGTTGTTTTAGAAATCTCTGTACCTCTTTCCATAGAAGTTGTACTAATTGACACTCCCACCAACAGTGTATAATCATTCCCTTTTCTCTGAGAGTGCTTATAATGAATTGGTGCTGGGTTTGGCAACATTTTTCTGCTTTAATTGGTATGTTTATTTTTTTTTTCTTCTTTATAACTTGTTGATATGGCAAATTTTGTTGATTAGATTTTGGGTGCTGAACATGTCTTGTATTCCAGAAATAAATCCGACCTGGTTGTGGTATATAATTGGTTTTAAATATTCTTGTATTTCATTTGATAATGTTTTGTTGAGAATTTTGTGGCTTTGTTCATTAGAGATTCTGGTTAATAGTTCACTTTTCTTGTAATTTCTTTATCTACTTTTGGTATTAGAATAATTCCAGACTCATAGAATAAGTCAGGGAGTATTTATGTTCTTCTATATTTTTTTAAAGAAAATATAAAGACTTCAAATTTCTTCTTCCTTAAATATTTGATAGAATATATCAATAAAACCATCTGCGAATGAAGCTTTTATTTTTAGAATGTGATTAGTAACTGATTAAATTTCTTTACTAGAGATATGCCTCTTAATATGACCTATTTCTCTTTTTGTAAGTTTCAGTAGCTTGTAACTTTCAAGGATTTGGTTTATTTTATCTAAGTTATCAAATTTGTGGGCACAGAGGTATTCATAGTATCCATTTATTAGTCTTTTAATGTCAAGTGATGGGGTTATTAGAAATGACTCTTCCTTCTCATATTGGTAACTTGTATTTTTAATCTTACCAGAATTTTATCAACTGTATTATGTTTTTAAAGAATCAACTTTTGGTTTAATTAACTATTTGTTTTGTTTTGTTTTGTTTTCAATGTCCTAACTCCTGCTCTCAATTCTATTATTTTTCATTTTTCTGCTTCATTTAAGCTTTCTTGTTGCACTATCTTTAACTTAATAAGATAGAAATTGAGTTTCAATTTTCCTTCTTTTATCATATGTGCATATAGTCCTACAAACTTTCCTTAAACATTGCTTTTTGTGTATTCTACACATTTTTAGTAAGCTTTTCATTTTGCGCAACATATTATTTTAAAATTCCTTCTTGAGAATTTCTTTTTTAATCCATAGTCTACTTAGAATTGTATGAATTTCCAAATATTTGAAAATTTTCTATCTTTCTTTTATCTTCTTTATCTTTTAATTTAATGTCATGGTTATCTTAGAATAATTTTTTTATTATTTATTTTCTTTTTATTTTTAAAATTACATTTTATGGTCTATAATACAGCCCACCTTGGTGAATTTTTCATATGGAATTAAAAAATATGTATTCTAATCTTTTTGGATAGAATATTCTATAAATGTCAATTAGATTATATGATAGCACTTTTCAGGTCACTTCTATTCATACTGTTTTTCTTCGTGTTTTTATCTAGCAGCTACAAATCTAGGAATGTTACAGTCTCCAAATATAAGAGCGAATTTATCCTTTTGTCATTTCTGGTCTATCAGTGATTGCCTCAAGTATTTTGACACTCTATTTTTAAGTGTATACATGAATAGGATTGATATGTTTTCATGGATAATTGATCCCTACATAATTATGCAGTGCTTCTTTTTATTCTTCATAATCCCTTTTGTTCTGAAATATTCTTTGTTTGAAATTAATATAGTTACTCTTCCAGCTCCCTTTTAATTAGTGTTCATATGTATATTTTGTCATCCTTTTACTTTTAACCCATATGAATAGATTATATTTATATTTACATTTCTATTACACATACATAGTGCATATATTTATATAAAATATTTACAATAGATAACATATTTCATACTATATATTCTTTATTATTATTTAAAGTGGTTCTTGCAGACAATCTATAGTTGTGTCTTCTGGTTTTTGTTTTCAAGATTACTTTAATTATTCCTGCTTTTGTTTTTGAGGTGATTTTAATTATTCAGCATGTTTTAATTACTATGGTCTTAGAATTGCAGTAGGTTGGAGAAGTGTAATAATCACAAAAACAGATAATTTCATGTATTATAGGTATTAAGTGTCTTAATGCAAGAAAACTGATCTCATGATCCTTGGAAGAAGAAGGGAAGTAATTAGTAATTACCAATCATCTCGTATCACCAAAGCTGGTATTCCACTAGATCTTGTGAAAGACCTCCGCAAGACAAGCTCATGGCAACTCTCAGACTGCAGCAGCAGAGTTGTTGGTTCTCAAATCTTCACAAGGAAGCATTTATAAATCTCACTCCTGCTCAAAAGTAATCTTGCTACTGCCATTGGCAAAAATATAAACTTTTCTTCCTTAATACCTTCCAAATCTCCGTGAATTTCTTATCCTTGGATAACTGTAACTCAGATCCATATTGGAAAGGAAATTCTGGGAAATGTAGGTTGTCACTCTCTAATTTAGTGGATAACATAGAAGAAGGTAGAGATGATATTTAATTGGTAACAGACACTAGCACAGGAAGTTTAAAGAAATAGAATTACAAAAAGACAACTGAGATGGAAGATTTATCACCTAATTTGCCATTCACTTTTTTGCATTGTTGTTCATTTGTGTTTTCATTGACAATTATGTTTCTTCATTTGTTAATGCATAGGACTTTTCAAATATGTTATTCACTTCCCAATGATATTTGGCTTCATTTATTTTAAAGAGTTTTGCACTTTTCTTTGAAGTAAGGATCTACATTTTATACACTTCACCTATCATCTCTTACCTGTATATAACTGGTGTAATTTTTAATTGCTTCCAAAAAATGAGGTATATATACAGGAAGTTACAGAAGATATTATTATGTTTTTGAGGTGTCCTTGGATTCAGTATATCAACATATCTATAACTATCTTAAAATTTGAACAATGCTAATCCGTTTTTACTATAGATTGCAAAATACAAAGAATATACAAGGAAATAAAAATCACTAGATAAAATAAAGGAAAACGATGATATTTTTGCCCTGTAAACACTCTGAATAATCTCCAAATCATTGATTATGGTATTTAGGTTGTTTTCTAAAATACAAATCCTTAGTTGGGAATGAACTAGAAAATAAATTATTGCCACATGAAAAGGGGGCTAAACTAGGTTAAATTGGGGGAATATGTCTTGATTTCTGGAGAACTCATTAAAGCATCTTATATATTTCTACTGTTTTTATTGGTATTATGTTTTGCAATAAAGTCTCTTAAGTACTTTTCTATTCTTACCATATTATCCTGACAGTCTAAAGAGCTTTGAGTGTCATGGTACATAATACACAAACAATATATTTAAAAAGTGCTCTTGAAAGTTTTAATCTGATTGAGGAAACAATAAATTATTACCGATAGCAATCATATAATATCAAAAATGTAGATATAGCATATTTCTATTATAATTTTCATCCCATACTAGTCATTATGATTAAGTGAATAAGAACTGTTTTGTTTATTTTTTGTGTTCTCAAGTCAAACATTTTTCTTTGGCATATTTAGGTACTCCTTAGATGTTTGATTAGTAAGTGAATATAGTAAATGAGACTTATCTATCAGTAATATAAATTCAATACAATTTTCCAACCACTTAATTAGGAGTAGAGCTTTCTCTACTGTAGGATTTTAGCCAAGAACTGCGATATCCTATAAGATCTTTTATGAATTATACAGGATAAACTGTGCAGTTTGAACCCAGGTCTAAATGATCATCAGGCTGCCATCTACTATCTGATTTAACCTGGCTTTGAAGTGTTCAGCTTCACTAGTACTGGTGAATTATTTGCTGCATATGTTTGATTTGAGCTGTTATTTTAACGGACATTTCTGGGTTTTTGTATTCAATTTTAAATCTCTTTTTTTTATATGATCTTACCTTGCTCATGAATTTTGAAAATTGCTTTAAAACACTGAACGTGAAAATGAAATAGAGATATAGCTCTCTTGTAATGTAAAATATTTGAATAGATAACTTAAACTGATAAGAACAAAATGTTGGAATGGTGTGAAATAGACTGATACCAAGCAAAATTGGTATGGGGAGGAGTGAGAGCCACCCTCAGTCCTGGAAAGGAAGTGAAGCATGATGGAAGTTGATGGAAGGTAATGAAGAAAAGAAGGGCATTAACCAAACATTACCAAGGTGATTACCACACTCTGGTGAAAATCATTCAGTGGAAACACTTTTCCCCATCTATTTCAATTTTCCATGCAATTGGTCATCTGACAGCTGCAGTGCAGCTTCCAAAGTTCCTTACTAAAGACAGTTTTCTGAATGATTTCAAAAGCATATTAGTAAGGGTCAAGTAACAAGAAATTAAAGTTGTTTCACCATTAATCTGTAAAAATGATGCTTACGCATTTATGATCTCTATTTAGAGCAAGTTTAGAGCTATGTCTTCTTTTACTTTGGAGTCCCTGTTCAGTATTAGGATTGTGTCTGGAGACTTTTATATCCATGGTTTGAATAGCAATTCATAATTTATGATGAAAATTAAAATATTCACAATATATTCTCAGTTTATTAAAAATAAGTGAGAGAAATTTGGAAAGTTGTTTTCAGGCAAGAACAGTTGATAGATTATTTTTGCATAAGGGGGGCTGAATTTACCTTTCACATAATACCTTTGATGTAGTGTGCAATTATATAGGGAGTTTTGTACACCAAAGCCATAGAGACTATAACTGTGTCTTATTACTCCTAGTATTGGCCACATATGATGAATAATTACTTAGATTATGTATATTGTCATCTACTACTAATATATAGCTGGATCAAAGGATACTTAAAGGTTATTTTCAGACTAAAATTGATAAAATTCAATTCTTGTTCCCACACGATATACTGCAAGAACACGTGAGTAAATTTTGCATGTTCAGTCTCATGTGGAAATATTTGTTTATGCAGAAATAACCCTGTAGACTATATATGGAAAGGTTTTTTTTTGTTTTTGTTTGTTGTTGTTGTTGTTGGAGTCTCACTCTGTTTCCCAGATTGGAGTGCAGTGTCACGCTCTTGGCCACAGCACCCTGGCCCTGCTGGGCTCCAGCGATCCTTCTGCCTCAGCCTTCCAAGTAGGACTACAGGAACGCACTACCACGCCCCGCTAATTCTTGATTTACTATAGAGATGAGGTCTCATCAAGTTGCCCAGGCAGGTCTTGAACTCTCAGACTCAGGCAATCCACTAGCCTCGGCCTCCCAAAGTGCTGGGATTGCAGGCTGAGCCACGGAGCCCAGCCAAAAGGTTTAACTATAAACAAATTTTCTTTTTTTTTTTTTTTTTTTTTTTGAGTTAGAGTCTCACTCTGTCGCCCAGACTGGAGTGCAGTGGCCGCTCCCGGTCACCGCAGCCTCGACCTGCTGGGCTCCGGCGATCCTTCCGCCTCAGCCTTCCAAGTAGCCGGAATTACAGGTGTGCGCTACCACACCCGGCTAATTTTTTGATTTATTGTAGAGATGAGGTCTCGCCAACTTGCCCAGGCGGGTGTTGAACCCTCGGCCTCAGGTAATCCACTCACCTCGGTCTCCCAAAATGCTGGGATTACAGGCTGAGTCACCGAGCCTGGCTGTCATTGCAAGTTTAATAATACATAATCATTAAAAATACTTTAGAGTATACATACAAATAAAATTTAAAATAAAAATAATAAACAAATTTTACAAACTAAAGCTAATCATTAATATGCAATTATTGCAAGAACAATAATTTTGGGGACTATATAGGGTTTTTATTTGTTTGTTTTGTAAACTTCTATGTACATCTATAATGAATTACAATATTATGGAACTATACAGTAAATACTTGTATGTTTCTGCTCAGCTTTTTCTTAATCTTCCTGAACAAATTTTACTGATACTTGGGAGCTGGGCTGAGAGAGGAGTTTTAGAAGTTAAACTATAACTAATTATTTATTCACTAAGAACTTTCCTTAAAGATTCACCATTTCCAAAGTGTGTGTTTATACTCAACTAGGGATTAGACTTGAAGCCGTTTGGATATCTTATAGGTTGCAAAGCTAGAGACACTAGTCACATCTTTCCAAAGTTCCTAAGCCAGAATTTGTACCATACAAAATATGTTGATAAAAGGGAGTAAAAGCTTTCTCTCCCTCTCAGAATTTCTCCTATTTAACCACTCACATTAATATTTTCGAGATTATTTGCTTATAGTACAAGTACTGATGTGTGTATAATGACATTAAATCTGACATATCACTTTACTTAAAAGAGAATTTGGGACATGAGGAACTAGAAATGCTTTTAGTATAAGAAAATTATCTATTCTGCTTTATAAGTCTATGCATTTAAATAGATATGTGAGATTATATATATATATTCATTTATATATATGCATATATTAACAGAAGTAGGTGTTTTGGTAAAATTTGGAATTGATAAGTTTTTGTAAAATGAACTATTTATGGCTGGGCTCGGTGGCTCAGCCTGTAATCCCGCGCTTTGGGAGGCTGAGGTGAGTGAATTGCCTGAGCCCGCGGGTTCGAGACCTGGGCAATTTGGCGAGATCTCATCTCTTACAATAAATCAAAAATCAGCCGGTCGTGGTAGCATGCACCTGTAATTCCGGCTACTCGAAAGGCTGAGGTGGAAGGATCACCGGAGCCCAGCAGGTTGAGGCTGCGTGGCAGGGAGCAGCCACTGCACTCCAGTCTGGGTCACAGAGTGAGACTTCAATTCAATAAAAAAAAACAATGAACTTTTTATTTTTAATGTTTCAATAATGTGATTAAGAAATAAGCATCCTAATTTCCAGCATTCCATTATATAGCCACTTTCTCTCCTCTTTACCATACAATGGAAGAACTATGTACTGAATATAATGGTTGTGGAGTGATTTCAAAATATATGAATTCTAAGCTGATTTCTTCCATGCAAACTGAATTTTTTCTTATATATTCTAAATTCTTTTTCACAGTTAAAAGCATTTACACTCACATATTCAATCAGCCTAGAGTCAGAGTAGCCAACATTTTTCTGAAAATAATTTAATATTCCTAAATTTTTACAGGTAGTTGAAGATGTCTCATAACTCTTTGGTGTATTTCCATTGGGATTTTGTGGAATTCTGACATATACTCTTTATCTTCTTTGCCCAATGGGACACAATGGGATACGGCAGAAGTCCTATTTCTTAAGCCTCTGTGTCTCCATCTAGAAGCTCAACTACCTTCCTGCAAAGATGTTATAAGGCCTAAAGAAAGAAAGAGACCCCAGGTAAGCCCAGCCTTTCTGTATTCACCAACAAGGAACCAGGCATATGAAAGATGTCATACTGCACTCTTCAGATGATACCATGCACTAAATGAATGCCACTGAGTAACAATGGAGAAGGCTACACAAAGCAGAAAAATCATTCACATAAAACTTCCATAATGTTCAGCCTACAAAATCATGAGTTATAATAAAACGATTATTGTTTTATGTTGTTAAGTATTTGGAGAAATTTGTTACATAGCTGTGAATATCTGAAAAAGCTGCTCTTTTTTCCCCCAGAAGTTTCTGTGTAGATACACAAGTCCTGCAT
This sequence comes from Carlito syrichta, assembly GCF_000164805.1. Taxonomy (NCBI): domain Eukaryota; kingdom Metazoa; phylum Chordata; class Mammalia; order Primates; family Tarsiidae; genus Carlito; species Carlito syrichta. The sequence continues at coordinate 162,252 of NW_007252439.1, read as the reverse complement.
TCATAATCTATTGCTGCATAACATAGCTCCCCTACACTTAATGCCTTTAAAAAGCAGTATTATTTCATGGTGTCTATGGATCAGTATTCCAAATGAAGCTCAGTATATTCTGGATTTGCTCTTTCTAGGACTGTAATAAAGAAAAGTGTTGGCTGGGGCTGAAGTCAGTTTAAGATTCAGAAGGTGGTGGTTGATCCCTTCCCTTTCCAAGTTTTCTTTTCTTTTTTTTTTGAGTTGGAGTCTCACTCTGTCGCCCAGACTGGAGTGCAGTGGCCGCTCCAAGCCACCATAGCCTCGACCTGCTGGGCTCCGAGTGATCCTTCCGCCTCAGCCTTCCAAGTAGCCAGAATTACAGGCATGCGCTACCACGCCCGGCTGATTTTTTGATTTATTGTAGAGATGAGGTCTCGCTGCCCAGGCAGGTCTCGAACCCGCGGGCTCAGGCAATCCACTCACCTCAACCTCCCAAAGGTGCGGGATTACAGGCTGAGCCACTGAGCCCGGCATTCAAGTTTTCTTAACAGATTGTTCACAGTATTTCTCTCTTTGCTGATTTTTAAACTGAGAGTTTCAGTTCCTCTTGAGCTTATGTGACAATATTTTTCTCTATTTTTGGTCAAACGGGTATCTGCCCAATCAGGCAGCTCACACTAACTTCATTAGAATGAGCAAAGGAGTAAACAAGAAACAGTTCAAGAGCTGAGACTACAGAAATATGGAAGACACAAACTTTTGTAACCTAATCTAAGTAGTAGAATCCCATCACCTTTGCTGTATTCTGGTCTTTAGAAGCAAGCCACCTGGTCTAGCCAGTAGTCAAGGATTATGGAATTACACAAGGGATTACAATATTTGGAGCAGTGATCATTGGAATCAATCTTAGAAATTTGCCTACTACAAGCCCTCAGGTTTGCAAAAGTCTGCAAAAGGGGTTTGTCCCTCTTAGGTCACAGAATAACTTATCAAAAATGAGTTCCTATATAATCTAAATAATTCTATGGATTCTCAGAATAGAGTATTAAACTTGATGTCAATAATCACTCTGGGATGTATTCCATCTCTCTTAATAAGATTTTTATTATTTGAGTTTTAAGAAAATTTGATATAATTTTACTAGAGATTCTTGTTCATGATAAACATTCAACAACTTAATGCATGTAGAAAGTAAAAGTGTATTCAGATGTATACTGGAAGACATTGAAAATGTTTGGATATACACGTAAATGCCACTTTTCACTTTAATTCTAATAACTGAAATACATTTTTGATACATATGTATGTTTGCTATCTATGTTCATGGACTTAGTAATCATATCCTGTCTGTGTAGGTTTGATTTAGTCATCCGTTCTGAAGTTAGGCTACCTGTGTTCCAAGCTGGCTATGAATTTAACTGACTTTGTGAGCTTAGCAAGTTGTTTTTCCATATTATGCTTCTATTTCCTCTTCCTATATTTACACGCATCATATTCAATCCATCAGCAAATTACACTGTTATTAGCTCAAAATATATCTTTAATCCAACCATCCCTATAATTTCCATCACTGTTTTGTTGTTGTTGTTGTTGTTCTAAACTATCACACTGTTTCATGTGCACTATTGCAGATCCTGACTGTTCTCTCTGGTTTCTTTCTTGTCCTCCATCCTCACTTTGGAAGGCAAATACAAATTGCAATATGTGCCAGGTAATGTCATTCTTTTCCTCAGAAACTCCCAGTGACTCTTTGAATCATTCAGAATAGCATTCAAATGCTTTAACATGGTCAATAACACCCTGGGAAGTCTAGCTCTTTGTCATCCCTGTATTTAATTTTTTCACTCACTGTCTTTCACTCACTGTCTTTAATTTTTTCCATTCTGTCTTTCTTAACCATCTTTGATCACCTTGCAGATTGCATTTTCTTCCTAGAATAGTCTAATAGTGTTGTGCGATCTACTCACTTCCTTTTTACGTTTTCTTTCCAAATATTCAATGTTGTAGGAATGAAAGAATGTATATATCTACATAAAGAACAGTAAAGATGCATAAGAAATTTTGACTAAGAAGGTAAAAATGATCTTACTGTATAATATTGAAGGTAATCTGGATCAAACTGTCAAAAGCTAATTACGTAATAATGGTGGTACCCTTTTGTCCTTGTAACTAATATTTATCATTGATCATAGAGAATACTGAAATTCATAGTATTCAGAGTGACACATTTGGAATGTAAGTTTGCATAATTTATGTTAATGCAATAGTTAAGGAAGCTATGCCTTAATACACAACAATATGTTAGAGCAAATGGTTCTCATATGAAGATAACTTAAAACATTATACAGGTGATATGGCTTTTTGCAAACTATGGAAACAAGCATTAAAAATAGTGTATAAATTGTGCACAGTCTAGATGAATGTTTTATGCTATTGTTCTGTTTGTTTGATAATGACATCAATATGTATTAGTCAGTCTAGCCTACATTTGTATTTTACAAAATAATATGAAAAGTCTTTAATTTTTGTTAGTAGCTTGGAAAGAGACAATTAAGAACCACAGGAATCAAGTACTTTGCTCTCCAAGAATTGTGAAGAAGGACCATTATTTGACAAGTAAAAAAGCTTGTTAAAGGACATCCCACAGACTTAATTAAAATGTTCAAGATTAAAATCTGGTCTAGTACCTTTAGGAAATTGGCATTGAAGAAAGCATTGCCTTTTCTAGGGTGTGATTATACAAGGAGTTGTATAATTTTACATGCTATTTAAATATTGTCATTTAATAATGCATCTCTGATTTTTAAAAAAAATTGCACCATGAGCATGTGGAAAAAATATTTTCTGTATAATATAATTAATAGCCTGTCCAAAGATCAGGGATCAGGATGCATGCTGATATTTCAGTCCCAAATACTCTATATCAAAGATGTACTGTGCAATATATCTCTCATGTAAGAAGTTGATGAGGTTTCTTGATAACTTAGCTGGTAGTATAAGACATGTGAAATATCTGGCAATGTTTCATTTCAAATATATGACTATGACCCTGTAACACAATGTGTCTAGCGAATGAGAAATACAGTAGTTATGTTTAGGCTTTCACTAGTGCTTGTACAAGTGAAAATAATTACTCCTATTGTATTTTTGACCTGTTTTCCTGGCTTGTATTTGACTCTTTAATCAATGAAGTGGTATATATATCTCAGAACAAACTATAATAACTGGTATTGAAATGCCTTTTTAATCTCGAGTTAAACAACCTTTAGTGGTCAGCAAGTCAAATTAATGCAATTTATCTGAAGGATTTAATTCAGTTAGATACATCATAATCCATCTTACAAAGCAATCAACTTAAGACATCACTATAATTATGCAGCTATAACATCAAATTACTGTGAACTCATAGTTTGTGTATCCAACCAAAACTTTTGTAATAAGGTCTCCTTCATTTTACAAATTTGCTATCCTTCTGTTAAAAGGACAATAACATTGACCTTCTGACAGTAGAGCTTTTCTCTTTTTCTCCTAAGGTAGTGGCCAATTTGCATTTTGTTGTAATCTTTGGAATAATAGAACTGGATGTTTTCTCAAAGATAAGTCTTATGTCAGATTACCTTTCTTTATCTCCATTGTGCCATTATTCCTAATTCATGATACCATATCAAATAGCTGATATCCTGTCAAGCAATGGTATATCTCATAATCCCCTAGAACCTGTGTGCATATTTTTACTCTGAATACCAGTTCTGGCCAAAGTAATACTGAATTGTGATTTTTACACAATTAAAATAAGAATTTTGGCAAATAAATTTGAAAAGGTGATGAGAAATGAATAATTTGCAAGGATATTTGGACTTGGGAGAATAGAATTAATGTACACTTAAAATACATGGTGTAAAAAGCATGAAGAAATGTGTAAAATATTTTAAAGAATTGTATGTTATCTTTTGTTTGCAGATAAACAAATGATTAACTAGTCTATAAGGCAGCATGTTATAACTATTTCCTTATTATATTCAACTACTGAAACTTCTATTTTTCTATACTTAGGTGAAAGTTACATAACAAATAAGTAGTAAAAGTAAAATTAGCAAGTGCCATTAAGTATGAAGTAATAAGAAGAAAGGGAAGAAAAATTAGACTGTATAATCTAAGAAAAAGCTTTCAAAAAGATGTTTGTGTAGTCATTTGAAGAAAGAAAATTACTTCAAATCCAAATAATTCAAAAGCTGTTGAAAAGACAAGATTTGGGGGAAGACTTTGGCTACAGACATTTGTGTGTGTGTGTTTCTGTGGTTTAGGGATATACACAGGAAAAGTGATTCAGCTAAGGTGATTCTACCTCAAAGATTTGTCAAAGAAAATATTCCAGTTAGCACCATTGTTAAGAAAGTGCCACGTATAGATCTATAAAAATGTAATAAGAGATGACAGCAACACTAGTACGTACTTTGTGATTAATGGTAGTGCATAGGAATGAATACCTCTGGATTCAGTGGCAGATGGAGAAATGTACAGAAAATTTAACTGTGAGAGATTAAATGGTAAAACAGATTTCTGTATGTAGAATATTCTATTGGATTAGAAGGGCTGTTTCCTATTTACATTTATGTGTTCATTCTACATCAATTATTTTGTAAGAGAAGAACTTTTAGCATTCTAAGATAAATAGTCCCATTTTCCAGTCTTAAGAGAGCATATAAAGTTGCCCTCCACAAAATGATTTGCTCAGCCTTTTCTTCTATATCTATATATTTTTCTTGTATTGTTTTCTTTCTCTTTAAATGTCATGCTTTAGAAGTGCTATTTGTTAAGCCATTTAGGTAGTAAACTTATTCACATATTTTTGTTGAAAACATTTGTATGCTATTTCTATTTATGATTGGTTAGCCACTTATCTGATTCTATATAGATATTTACTTTCACTTTGCACATTTAAGGTATTATTGCATAGCATGAGGAGTTCATATAGATCTAAAAGTCTTTGATTTATATGTAATTTGTCATCTTTCTCTCACTGTTTTAAATTTGACTTTATGATTGGCATTTGTAATTATACCATGATGATACTAGTCTCAACACTTACCCCAAGAATGAGGTGTTCTAAAAGTCTTTGATTTGCATGTAATTTGTCATCTTTCTCTCACTGTTTTATATTTGACTTTATGATTGGCATTTTGTAATTATACCATGATGATACTAGTCTCAACACTTACCCCAAGAATGAGATGTTTGTTTCTAGTTTACTACTTGGCTATGCAATGGCAGATCCAGTGCTTTCCACTTAGGTCATCCTACAACATGCTCCCTATTCTATTTGCTGAAAACCAACTGTCTATTCAGTCAGTTTCTGAGTCAATCTATTTATGTATTCAGGAAATGGGAAAAAATAAAAGGTATGTTTGTAGACTATCGAACACATTATAAAACAGATTCAGCCCATAACTCTATCTATCATTTGCTTTTCATCAGTTTTCTCTGTGACTGAGGATCACAACGACATTTGAGGTACCCAAAGATTATTGTAAACTTGTATCTTGTGACCAGGCATTCTTTTTTATCTTGGACTTTTCCCAGCACATTCATAACCTTACATGCTATGGATTACTTTAGGAAAATTGAGAAGGAATAGCTAATGTACATGTTTGTTTTGGTACTACTAAAGTTAGTTTAGTAATTTAGCCTGTATATCATTCAAGAGAATCTGCATGTGAGAACAGATTCAAATCTGGAAATTCACTGTGGCCACTTATTCTCCATTATGATAAATCATGTTAGATCTCTTTTCACAAGATCTAGATTTCTTTTTTAGAATCCATATTAGGCAATATTTTACTAGACAGACCATTGTTAGCACCGCCAATAGATTATACCTCTGAATACTATACTTTGACCTGTTGCCTATTATTGTAATTTGCTTACTTTGTTTTGTGAGTCTGTCACTTGAACTCTGGTACTCTAGGATTTCATTTTCCCTGCTCAGAAAACTCATTTCCATACTGATATTTCCACCATAATCTTTGGTTTTTTGGAATATAATTATTTTTAAGTTTTCTACAAAATGCTAGAACTCTGTTGTTGCATATTTTAATTATTGATAAAAACTTCTTATGATTACTCAGATTTGAGGTATAGTTGAGCCTGTCACACATGGCAAACACTAAAATTCCTAGCTTCCTAAGACTGAGTAGATTATTTTACATTATGGCCATTATCTTCATTTAATCTAAGCCACCATCATAAATTCAGCTCAATTTCATGTTGTGCTAGTTCTTCCCTGTTCTAACATTATTAGAATCTGTACTCATACATAATTCGTTCTCCAAGATAACTTTCCCAAATTAAGTCATTTTGTGTGTGTGTGCAATATTTCTCCTCCACAAAACAGAGAAGAAAATGTTGCTTTTGTTAAGAGTTTAAGTTATTCAAAACCATTAGACTCTTCCAAAATAAAATTAGTTGAAGTTTAAGGTTCTAATTTTCTTCGGGAGAAAAAAAGTTCTGATTTTCAGCAAAAGATCTGGGAGTGCTATGAATTCATGTGCTGTAATTCAGCAAACTGTAAAAATAAAATGTACAGTCTAGTTTTTTGATTACTGATACCATAATTGCAATAGATATCTGTCTTGTGTAGAAAGACTAGGCTACACAAGGGGGACCCTACAAAAGCATAATTTATTTACAAAATTGTATATTTATTCTTACATGCCTAAACTTGTCACTTTCAGAGTAATCTCCTTTAGACGCAACACACCTCTCCAAACTCTGTTTTTCACTGCTCAAAGCAGTTTGTGAACTGCATTTTGATGCCTTTTTAAGGTACATCATTTTGATGTACCTGTGACATTTTTAACTTCACCTCTTCCCAAATGGGCAAAACACTTCCCTTTGATGTCTTTTTTAACCTGGGGAAACAAACAAACAAAAAAGTTGCTGGTATTAGATTCGGTGAAAAGGGAAGGTGGGACATGGAGTGTTATGCTGTTTTTGGGCAAAAACTGCTGGACACTTAGCATGGTGTTGACTGGTGCACTGTCATGGTGGAAAACCCAGTCGCCTGCTTTCCACAAACCAGGATGTTTCTCGAGAACTCAGACTCTCACAGCAATGCTAGTGCCAATGGGTTCTTAGAACTCTTACCTAGTGAGGAAAGCCTGTACAACAAAGGGCCCATCATCAAAAAGATAATTCAGTTGGGGGGAGCATTCCCCCAGTTAAAAATGTACTTGTGCCGGGCTCGATGGCTCAGCCTGTAATCCCGCGCCTTTGGGAGGCTGAGGTGAGTGGATTGCCTAAGCCCGCGGGTTCGAGACCCGCCTGGGCAGCGAGACCTCATCTCTACAATAAATCAAAAAATCAGCCGGGCGTGGTAGCCGCGCCTGTAATTCCGGCTACTTGGAAGGCTGAGGCGGAAGGATCGCCGGAGCCCAGCAGGTCGAGGCTGCGGTGGCCGGGAGCGGCCACTGCACTCTGGTCTGGGCGACAGAGTGAGACTCCAACTCAAAAAAAAAAAAAAAAGTACTTGTATTCATTATTTTCTTTACAATATTCCAAGTCAGTGTGTCTCCCAAAGTAGTGTCTGGAAAGGTCATACGTCAAATAATTTGTTTCATAACTGAGCTACATGCCATGAAGAACCAGTATCCCTTGTCTATTGGGACCATTCTCTCTGTTTCTAAATTTAATCCAACTGAATAAATAATCCCAGGTTTCTATCTTGAAGTTAAGTTTTTAGGGCTCTATTTCTTAACCAAGTATGATATCAGTTATAAAGAAGTTACAAAACAAACACCAGCTTAGATGTTTTAAATACAAGGAGGTTTAGGACAGAAAATAAGAAACTTCCACACACAATGGAAGAGCTAGAACCAGTTCCTACTGATCTGAAATGGTTGATTCACAAGGGAGTCCAAAAGATGTAGGAAGACCATCTCCATGTCTCCATGTCTCAACATAGTTATTTTAATCATTTGAATCTTACCCTTCAGGAAAGGAAGTATGAGAAATGTAGTTTCCACTTTTCTTTTGTTTTGTTTTAATCCTTTATGCTGTTATAAAGTGCTTGGAATGAATGAGATGGTATTGTGTATTAATAAACAATATGTAATAAAAGTCACTAGGATACAGGTTGTGATAACAGCCCACAGGGCAGCCATTAAATTTATGTTTTTACCACCATTCTTTTCCAGTTCCTCTTTGATTGTTCTCGGATTTTTTTTCATGAAAGATTATATTTGCATACAGTCATTTTCTCTCTCTTTTTCTCATCTCATGCTATTTCTAACATCTCTTTCCTTCCCCTTCATCTATCTATCTATCTATCTATCATCTGTCTTCAAGCATTTAAAATAGTTATAGCTATAAGTTTTCTTTATTTCCTTGGTGTGGAATCTACTACAAAAATATCTTATTTATTTTTATAGAAGTGGTTCCCATCTCCCCCTCTGGGTTCTTGACTCTGCTCTCTGAGTGACCCTTCTGTTTTTTTATGAAAGGTTTGCAGCTGAGCAATTTTATTAAGCTCAAGCATATAGCCCAAACTGCAGATGCTATAGCAGTTATGAAATCATGGCAAGAACAGATTAATAAGGCATTATGTGTATGTTATGAGGTTATTGATATGGAATATGATTTATTTTCTATTTTTGTTAGAAAAAGTGGTCAGAAGAAGTGTGCATTTATGTAAAACAGACATTTTTTTATTGACAGTTTTACCTCAGAGCTGATTTCGTAAACTCTCATAATATAGTCCAAAAATATCTGTATTGCCTAGGCATCCCACAAAACATCACATTCATCCAATAAATAGTAATATCATGCTGTTCAGACAAATTATGATGGCAGTAAGAAGGGGTTAGTATACTGGAGACTTCAGTAAACAAGTGTACTTCAGAGGGCACAAGATACTTTATGAAGATTCAGAAGCATTTCTCATAAGTTAAGTTTTTGAATAGTTTCTAGGGTTAGGACTTTTGTTTCACAAAAAAAGACAAATGTTATCCTCTATAGCAGGGAATGAAATATCATGCTAGTACAATTTTTGAGGTTCTATAATCAAAATGTTTTACAACCATAAATGTCTGTGATTTGGTACATATATTGTAGGCAAATATCTGCTTATTCTAAAGGAAGTCTAGTTCAAGAAAGTGCTTTGCAATAGCTCCAGGTATCCGTGAGATCAGTTCTGACACTTGAACCGCATCATCTGACAGGTTCTATTGTATAGAAGATTTCAGGACTAGAAATGGTGCAGTATGGAGTTTACAGCAAACCACAGTGTGAGAATCAGAATAAAGGTCCTTGGAGTTTTAAAGCACAACCATGCCACCTGAGAGAAAGAATTATATACTTTTTGAAAATTAGCTTTTAATGTGATACTGGACACTAGTAAAAATGAAAGGTTTAACCACTGAACAACAAGCAATCATAACTGTGTGTCTTAGTCAGTTTTGTCTTGCTATAAAATAATACTTGAAATTGGGTAATTTATAAAGAAAAAGAGGATTATTCAGCTCAAAGTTCTGTAAGCTAGGATGTCAGTGGGTATAGCCTTGGGTTCTGGAAAGGTCTTTAGTGATGGGGCATAACATGGTAGAGAAGGTCAAAGAGGAAATAAACACATGTGAAGAGGGAGTAGACAGGAGGAGAAAGTTTGCTTTTAATAACCCATTGTTTTTGTAAATAGTTCCCAGAGAATTAATCCAGTCTCATGATAGTGACAACTAACTTACTACTACAAGAAGGCACCAATCCATTCCTGAGGAATCCACCATCTGAGACCCAAATCTCCCACAAAGCCTCACCTCCCAATATCAACACATTTGTGATAAAATTTCAACATGAGTTTTGGTGGAGACTAACAAATGATATCTGAATCATATCACTGAGTAACTGTTCATTCTGAGCTGTGTTCCATCAGAATTTCCAAATCATAAGTCAAATGGGTCCAGCAGTCCTCTATCAGATGAAAATAGGAGATTTCAAATTTGTTCCAGGAAAGACAAGAGGATATGCATAAACTACCTGAGCAGGAAAACAGAACTCTGTGTCACTTACTAAGGTTCCATCAACATCCCTCTTCCCAATTCATTCTGTGATCCTACGGGACTCCTCCGTGATTAGCTGAAGAAAAACGACAGAACTTGATCTGTGAATAGATCAGCTCAGTATGAAAATGCAGTCCTTAAAACTGATAGTGACTACATTCCAGATAACATCTAGTGTTAATAGTACATGTAAATGATGAGGGAAAAATTTTTCAAGTGGATGAAGGGAGAAAGCATAATCTTAGATTAGAATTTTACATTCATGAGTAGTAAGAAAGATTGGGGTTTGGGGTTAGAGTCCTTGAAGGGGAAAATTTGAAACTTAGGGACAAGGAGATCTAGGAGCACTGCTGTAAAAACAGGCATATATCGTAGACAGCATGAAATACCAAGATTTGTCTACTACATGGTAACACTTACTAGAAAGCTTTGCCTGCGAAAGTGGCACAGAACAATGGAGTAGACAAAATTACTTGGCCTTTTGATGGCAGAACATGAATGTAGTGATCACAGTTATAGTAATAGAGACTGCATTTGGGTACAATTGCTATGTGTGGATCATCAACTTTGCGTTCTACTGCAAAGTAATTTTATCTTTTGTTACTTCTGTTATGTCCAAACTTCAATCAATAGAGACCAATCTTAAAACACGTATATGATACCATTACTTGAGTTGAACAAATTTCACTTGTTAGTAAGTTAACTACACTGATTCTCGTTCTTCCTGAAAAGGGTCTTGGTTTATCTTCTTTGAGCTATATGCTTACTCTAAGTATGAGCTTACATTTCTTGCCTTCAGAGTGTTAGCCAACACTTATTCAAGGACTCATGGAATATCTGATACACTGGTGTGTAATACTACACAGCAAAGCATATGACCAGAAAGGCTGCTTTATAGCAAAGGAGTAATGGGTGTGGGTTCCATGTCCATAAAATCCACTAATCATATACTGTGTTATCAAGGAGACTCTTGCTTCATGGATCACTGGAAAAGCCTATGGAAAGCAGAGTTGAGGCATCAGTTTAAAGCGAATTCTATGAATGGACGAGTTGCCATTTTTCTAGACATAGAATAAGTATTTTATCAGAGATGTTTTTCAAATAGGAAGAAGCATAGGTTTAAGAACCAATGAGTAGAATTAAATGTGACACCATTTACTACCGCTTCCAATGATCCATTAGAAAAACTTTTTGCTACCTTTCTCCACAACTTTGACTACTGTGTTCTAACTCAGAGCTGAAATTTCTGGCCCTCACAAGAGTCACATGATTGTCAGAATGTATAGCCTAAAGAACTAAAACCATGGCTACTGTCAAGGAAATTTGGCGTTCTTGTGCCCAGAGACCAGAAGACTACCATCTTGTAAAGCGTAAGTAACTATGAAAAACGAAATGACAAACAGGAGTATATTTGGAAGCCAGGAGACCAACTTGGGTGATTCTTGGTATACACCACTGATCAATTGTATTTGTGAAAATACATGCAAAAACCCTGACTTAGAAGGTCCCTTCAGAAATGATGATTTCCATCATATTGCTATATGCTGAGGTAATAGCAAATGTCGAGAAGCATTTTTTTTAATTATAAAGATGTGGGGTACAATTCAGGATTAGGTATACAAAAATTGATTATGCAGGTCCCTTGTTGATAAGGTATGCCTCTCCCTCCCCTAACAGTTTCCTTTGAGAAACATTTTTTTTAAGTGGAAGAAGGAGAGGATGAGTGTTTGTTGTGGACTGAAAACTACCTGCAACAATGGTGAATATGATTTTTCCTACTAACCTCCTTCTAATTTTTCTCACAGAAAGTGAATTCCATAGGAACCGTTGTTGCAGGAGTTTTGAACTCCACTGTCAGCTTAAACTAGCAACCTTGGGTCCTTGTTCCAAGACCAAGAAGTTTAAGGAATGTGGACAACAAAAGGATGAGTGAAAGAAAGTTTATTAAGCAACAAATCTCTTCAGAGAAGAGAGGGGGCCCAAAATGGGTCACCAGTGCCAGTAGTTTTTTGTAGTTTTATCCTATCTTTTATAGGGATGTTTAACTCATTTACATCTCATCTGACCTTTATTTCCCGAGACCCAATTCTCGGACATTATTGCACATGTGGGTCCTTGACCAAAATCACTCCATCTTGACTATAACCCATAATAAGTACCACAGAAAAATCCACTGGGGCCAGGAAGGGGAAAAACCACAAGGCAAATGGTATATTGATGATATTATAATAAGCCAAGATCAAGTTAGGACATTTAGTTAAACTACTGCACCTGCTTTAAGCAGAAAAAAAAGTCACTTTTAGTAGTACATTCTGGGTTGAGAGAATGTTCTTAACCATATTAACCACATTTCCAGTCAACAATTATATAATAGGGGGTGATGCAGGGGACATTTCTATAGGTGTTAAGTGTCTTCGAGTTCTTCCCTCTCTGTCTGCTTAACCAGCTTCTGACTATCTCCTCATTCACTGTGAAGGAGCAACTAACCGAACCTACACCAAGAAGTGGATTTCTGTGTCATGGTCTTTGGTAATATTTTAGGTGTGCTCCTCAAATCTCATCAAGTGTGATTTCTATGGGGAGGATAACTGTATGGCAGCCCAAGCTGACTCTCCTTTGGGCCCCTTACAAATTTCCATCCAAGGTCATGCTTCTCTGGGTTGCTTCCTGTCCAAGATTGAATTTGGCAGATTACTAAAGCCAGCCCAGTTCTGTCCAACACAGACTACCATGGGTAAATGTTGCTTGAGGATTCTCCACTTGCCTGGACAAGACTTAGAACTATACTTTTTGCCAGAGGTTCTACCAGCATGAGTCTTTCCTTTACCTTCTCCTTTCACAGTTATCAGACTTGCATTGCAGTCTGAAGGGTCTACTTGCCTACTCCTGTTTTCTTTCCTTTTATTATTTACAGCCATTTCTGCCCTCTATCCCCCAAATCTCTTGCTTTACTTCTTGGAAGATCCAAACGGATACAAGGAAAGAGCATTCCAAACAGAAGTATAGCCATTTGCAAAAGCATAATGTTGAAATAAAGTAAAGCTAGTAGTACACTCCAGTTCACTATAACTAACTCAAGCTTGATGTGGAAACAAAAAATGTTATACTCAACATATGTTGTGTTTTGTAAGACTTTTGAGAAGTGGAGATTCCAGGAGAATCAGTTGAAATCTGATTTAGAATCAATATTTTATCATGCTCCCCGATCAATAAAATCAGTCCAAGCATGCCTTTTTCTTCAGTGCCTTTAAGAGATTTTTCCTTAAGTCATATTAATCAGCAAAAATGTATAATGAACAACTTTTTTTTTTCTTACATTGACAGTTTGGTCTTTCCAAATGTACGTGTAGTTTCAAGGACTGAAAAAAATAGACTTCACATAGAGTGGTGTTGAAAACAATTATGATGCTTGCACTCCCCCACAGGTTCCAACTGTTACTTAAATACTGAGGAAGTCTGATAGTAAGAAACGCCTATGTTATCAACTTTTAAAATATACTTTTACATCATTTTTACTTTTGTTGTGTTATTACTCTTGCAAAGCTGGGTCCTATTTGTTACTGCATAGATTTATGAAGTGTAAGAATCACTAGAGAAGCAGAAAATATGACATCCCTCTGCTTTTGCCAATGCTCATAGGAAGGAAATTGACTGACTTTCATGGTATTCTTTTACAAAGAGAAACAAGTTACTAACTAAGTACTTTTTTCCATGGTAAATTCCAGGCTTTGAATTCCAATTAAGATTCAAAATATTCCACTTGCAATAAAGGCTGCCTCCCATTTTAAAAAGTGATGCTTGGGCCATTGGTTTTGTTAAGCATTGGCTAGGCCATGTGTTCATTAAGCTATGGCTGCTGTGTTTTCCTAAGCTTTGGCCCCTCCCCTACCTTGGGGAGGTAAATCTCCTCTCTCTCTCTCTCTCTCTCTCTCTCTCTCTCTTATTTTGTAAATAAAGTATATTTTCAAACTAAAAAATGTTATGTTTCTAACATACACACACGTAATAAACATCTGTCTCAATGTTGTAAAATCTTGTGTTTATCTTTCTCATGCCTCATAAATGGTGTTGCATTTTTACATTATTATTTCTAAAAACATTTTCCTTCATTTGAAATTGCACTAGTTACTACTTTATTTATACATATATGTACATATTAATATATACATGTAAACATTTACTATTCGTCTAATTTGCTCACACTTACATATCATACCTGTTTGTTTCATATGGCTTCCTTTTTGGACTACATCTTTGACAAGTGTAATCAGCTCCCTTTGCCGGCCTAAGGAAATACTCCTTGCTTTGACATTTAGGCATCAAATAGTATGAATATGCTCTCTGAGTCTAGATTTGTTTTCAGTCTTCCATGTTTACTCTGTGGAATCACTAACTAGTATCTATTTTAACAAAAATAGATATGAAAATATTTTAAATGGAAAAACAAATTGCCCAATCTGAATAATTTCTGGAATTAAATATGCTTATGTAACATCACCCTGTCTAATAAATAATCATTACAAATACTATATCAAAGTGAAAGACGTGTGTCACAAAGACTTTATACTATTTGATATGTTCATTAACTAAAACAGGCAAACTTATTTTATACTGACAGTAGTTATTTTGGGGAGCAGAAGGTAGTAACTGGATATATATACAGACATAATTTCCTTGCTTGTGGGTTTATTTTGTTGTTATTGTTTATTTTTATAAATTGACTATGACATTTTTATTTCACACAAGTGAAAACAGGGTTGCAAGATGGCAACCACCCATGGTCACAAAGCAAATTACATTCACAGTATCTATACATGCTTATATGTGAAATGTTAGTGAAAGTAAAAATCACTTGGGAAACTTATAAAACACATATTTCTAGGCTTTATTTTCAACGATTCTCACTTAGTAGGTCTTCTGTGAATCCCAGAAATCTATTTTTCTGTTTTGTTGTTTGTTTGTTTTCTTTGTTTTGTTTTTACATTTTATTTTTGAATCTAGCTTTAAAGTTCTATTTTTTTCTTATTTTTAAGATAAAAATGATATATACCTAAGATGTATAAGACATACTTGTGAAAAGATTACCACTATCAAGATAATTACGATACTAATCACCTCACAGTTACCTTTGTGTGTTTGAGTGATAAGAACACTAAAGTTCTACTCTATCAGCATATTTCAAGTCTACAGTACAGTATTGTTTACTATTATCATTGTGATATACATAAGATCACCAGAATTTATTCTTTGTACATGAGTTAAAATTTGTATTTTTGACCAACACCTATATCCCTTCTTCTGTTAACCTTCATTTTATTCTTTGCCTCTATTAACTGACTTTTTTAGATTCTACATATAAGTGAGTTCATGGAGTATTTGTCATTCTGTGTCTGACTTATTTCACTAAGCACAATGTCCTGCAGGTCTACCCATGTAGTCACATAAGGTAGAATTTCCTTCTTATTTAAGTTTGAGTACTATTCTACTGTATATCTATATCAAAATGTAGATTTGTTTTTCTTCCGCTCTTCCTCTGAGAATTATATAGTAAAATCATTTAACCTGTAAAATTTTGAAATTTGATTTGAGCAAAATATCTCTAAGAAACATAGCTGACTATATTAAGAGTCTAGTAGATTGTTTCTCAACATACAAGATACACCATAAACCTCCATCATATTAATGAGATCACATCAGAACTTATGATACTAGTACACATAAGTTTGGTAACACTTGGTATAATGCGTTCTGAGTTTTATTTCAGTGAACAGACCACATTCCCAACAATGAGAATATGTACAGTGACTGACAGATTCTTCTCTTCGGTATTAATTTACAGAAATCATTTTGATAATCAAGATGAATACGTGATGACAACAGTTTTCCAAAAGTATGTGATGAATGTAAATACTATTTTCAAAACTTCTTTTTCAAAGGCAGCTGAAAAATTATTAAGTAATTCACGCTGTTATTCTGACTTCAAGGAGGAGGTGTGTAACTCCATATTCGGATGTGGGCTGCACTTTATTCTAGAGGGTACATTATGCATGGGGGAAAAGGCACAACTTTGCGACAGAGAAATGTGATAAACCCTGCCTCAGTCAAATGTTAACATCAACAGTGATAAGCCATGTTGACAGTGTGTGTCCATATATGTAGATAAAATGTGACAAACATGGTACTTTACCTTTGTGGACTTCTACATCCACCTTGGAAAAAATAGACATAAGAAAACTAACCATAATTCCAGTCTAATCAGGTAAAAGACATCAAAGATGTACTAACTCCAAGACATTTTATAAAAAACCTGACCAGATCAATATCCTAAGAAGACTGACAAGGATGGATAGATAGATAGATAGATAGATAGATAGATAGATAGATAGATAGATAGATAGGTAGAAAATGATAGATAGATGATCTTGGATAAGATCTGGACACAGAAGAAGAACATTAGATTAAAAAGTAAAGAAATCTGAATACATGATAAAGTTTAGTTAGTAATAACATATTAATAACATTACTTAAACAAATGGATCGTGCTAAAGTTAGAAGGTAGTAATAGGGGAATACAGATATTTCTTCTTTTTATATCTTCACAACTTTTCTGTAAATCTAAAACCATTCTAAAATAAGATGCATTTGAAAGTATTTTTACCAGACTCATTATGTGTGTATATGTGTGTGTGTGTGTCTGTGTGTGTGTGTGTGTGTATTTTTCTATAACTATAGAATGAAAAGAACCACAATCTAGCTAAGATGCAAAATAAAGATATTGTATTGATTATGTTAATTTTAAATGAAGCTTAGATATAAAATTATAGAATTCAAAGATCTTTACATTTGGTAAAATTTCCCACTGAGTTAGTAAACATAGAAGCATCAAATCCCACACATACAAATTAGGAAAAGCTGTCAATATCACCTACACAATTATGACCCTATTCATACACTACTCACACATACCCTCAGCACCTGAATTTATATCATAAATTAAAATGTTTATTAAAAAGTTTGTAGTTTTTATTACGTTGTAAAACATAATGTAAATTAGTGGTAAGCAACATACTTATTCTTTGGCAATAAAATTTTTATAAAACATATTTTAGTTTCTTATATCTTTTAAAAATTCACAGTAGTTATAATATCAGAAAACTGCTACAATTTTTAGGCTTTATCTTTTCTAAGATTTCATTGGACAATTAAGCATTATAATAATCTCTTAATTTTTTTTTTTTTTTTTTTGAGTTAGAGTCTCACTCTGTCGCCCAGACTGGAGTGCAGTGGCCGCTCCCGGCCACCGCAGCCTCGGCCTGCTGGTTTCCAGCGATCCTTCCGCCTCAGCCTTCCGAGTAGCCGGAATTACAGGCATGCGCCACCACACCAGCTGATTTTTTGATTTATTGTAGAGATGAGGTCTCGCTGCCCAGGCGGGTCTCGAACCCGCGGGTTCAGGCAATTCACTCACCTCAGCCTCCCAAAGGCGCGGGATTACAGGCTGAGCCACCGAGCCCGGCTTCTCTTAATTTTTTTAAGTAAAAAGTAGAAAAAAGACTAAAGAAAATATGCAATAAATATCTAGCTCTCAGTTTTGCTGTATAAATTGCATATAAAAGCAGAGATATCCATAATCAAACTGAAAACCCAAGAGATGAGCAGTAAAGTCAGCTTATACTCACAAATCTTCTCTGAAATAAAGTATATTTTAGAGACATTTAAATATTTATTTATGGATACAGTTTCTGGATGTATTTATTATTGTGAATAAATGATACTAGTTTGTCATATTCAGCTGCACTTGACTTTAGTTTTGTTCTGATACTCCTACTGCTAAGCTTAGCTAATGAATGTAGTATGTAGCCTACACATAGACATAGGCCAGTGCTAAAAAATGGAAAGTCCATCTACTCATGCCATTTTAATCATATCTTTTTATTCAGTAACTGATTGTTAATTTCTGCCAGTTCCCTAATTTTGAAAGCCTTGTTACATATATATTTAACTTTCTGAAACCTTTATAAATATATTTCTTATAAATTATAGTATATTTTGATCAATTGTGTATTAATTGTAACTAGATGAAGCTGTCAATATTATCTGTAAAAAAGTGACAAAAAAATCTGCAGCAATGCTTATTCTGTTCTAATAAAATAAACTACCGTCATTGCAATTTTAAGCATGAGTGACAGGTAATGCAATTTTCTATGCATGGGAAGTGATTGTTGTTATAAACCTGTGATACAAATACCCTTCATGCTATCCAATATGATTTTCAGCAAACAAAAATCTGCTTAATAATTGTATCAGCTAAGACTCTTTCACTTCTTCTCCATTAAACAAATTTATAGAATGTTTTCTAAATATATATGTTGATCTGCTTCATGCTGTCCTCTAAATCTCTTATGCTTAGTTCACTTTTATTTATTATTTTTTCTTTCTGCTCCTCAGAGTCACAATTTTACATTTTTCAAATAGAAAGAAAATAAATACATTTTAAGAAAGAAAGCTTTTCAATACTAGCAATGCTGGTTCAAAAATAAATGGATAAAAAACCGATTAGCAAAAAAGAAAAAAAACTGATTAGTAAAAACTAACAATACTAAATACATGACAAAGATGGGAAGATAATTCATTGTTATGCATTTAAATTTGGGGCTACCATGATGAGGTAACAGAAATTGCTGTGTTCTTACAAAAATCAGAAGAGTATTTCTCTGTCAACCAGCATTCTCTGTCTCTTGGTCCTGAAAATGGTAATTCCTTGCTGCCAAATTTGAAATAACATTTCTGAGGCATCATAAATTATATGTACTGCCATTACCTATCTCCTAAGGATTAATTTTGCTAGGTGCTAAAACAATTTTAGAGAAAGATATATACTTTCCTTGTCATTTTTAGGTGTATGACTCAATAATAATACACTTAATGAAGATAAGGACATTTAGATAAATTATTTAAGAAAATTATTGTTTCATTGACATAAGTGTCTATTCACCAGCATGTCTGTAAATGCATCTTACACATAACATCCTTCCTCTATTTTTATTTTTATTTTTTTGAGTTGGAGTCTCACTCTGTCACCCAGACTGGAGTGCAGTGGCCGCTCCCCGCCACCACAGTGTCGACCCGCTGGGCTCCGACAATCCTTCCGTCTCAGCCTTCCAAGTACCTGGAACTACAGGCTTGCGCTACCACACCTGGCTAATTTTTTGATTTCTTGTAGATATGAGGTCTTGCCAAATTGCCAGGGCAGGTCTCGAACCCATGGGCTCAGGCAATTCACTCACCTTGGACTCCGAAGGTGTGGGATTACAGGCTGAGCCACCAAGCCCAGCCCCTCTATTTTTCTACTATTCATTTACTTAAACCTATCTGATGACTGTCAAAATATATATTTAAAAAACAGTATTTTGTGAGGGGCCAGCCCCTGCAAAGAGATTTAGAGTGTCCCTAGGAGGTGTGGTGGCATCGTCGATTATTCTGGAGAAATGAAGACAAAGAAAGAGAGAGATGGGGGAGAAAGAAAGAGACTGGACTCTGTCTAGTGCAGAAGCCATTTAATGGAATGAACCATAAGCCTTTTAGCCTAAAGTTTCACAGGTTAAATCACAAGACTTTCACATAAACAAAAAGCTGGGTGGGTGAGGGGCGTCCCCCACCCACCAGGTGTTTCCTCAGGCATGAGGAAGGAGGATCCCAAAATTATCTCACTGTTCCTCATGCTTGGTTAATATTCCTCAAAAGCACTACAACAATTCTAATATCATAATATTCTAATAATCAATAACTTTTAAAATTTATGCATACACAACACCTAAGGACCAACTTAAATCCCAATTCCTTTCTATTTTACGTTAATTCTACCTAGTATATAGAAACTCTTAATTATAACCTAAACCAGTTCCTAAGGAATGTGGGCCAGCCCAAAGTTTGTGCTGGGCTGTTTCTAGTAACTCTAGATGATTACCTATATTATTAAGATTGAAACAGCACTTTATATGTATATACTAATTCTACAAATATACTTTCAAATCTTATAAAGAAGCTTATACAGTATTAAAGGCTCCCAAATGTGATCTGAGTTTGAATTATGTTAAGTTTAAAGCCGAAACCGCAGTCTGTGAGAAACGGGAACAATGGAATCCTAAAGTAAGCCATGCCTGTCGTACTCTCAGAGCTTCATTCTTAGATCATCAAAGTCCCTGCTAGTGGGACTTGCCAAACAGCAAAGAAGGAAAGAGGGAATGGGCCATCAGCTCCTGAACTCATCCTAGTGGTCTCAGGGTTCACAGCCCACCTGGATTCTTAAGGCTCAGGTGGGCCTCCTCGACTGACTCCCAACAGTATTTTAAATTTACAGTACAACATCAAGATGCTTTCAAATAATTAGAAAGCTAAAACATAATTTTGCAGGCCGGGTGCAGTGGCTCAAGTCTGTAATCCCATCTTGTTGCAAGGCCAAGACAAGAGGATTGCCTGAGCTCACAGGTTTGAGAAGAGCCTGGGCAACTTGGTGAGACCTCATATCTACAATAAATAAAAAAATAAGCCATATGTGGTAGCATGCTTGTAGTTCCAGCTACTTGGAAGACTGAGGCAGAAGGATCGCTGGAACCCAGCAGGTCGAGACTGTGATGATTGTGAGTATGCCACTGCACTCCAGCCTGGGTAACAGAGTGAGACGCCAACTCAAAAATAAAAAATAAAAAATTTGCAGAAAGCATGCATGCTTGAGCATTCTGCACACTAACTTCTAATCCCATGCATATTTAGTTTCTTGAATTATACTAGCACACCTTCCTTCTTACAAAGACTGGACATATTTAGAGATTCATTAATGAACTAATAATTTCTGGGTAAGTATTTTTTAATCATTATAAGAGAATGAAATGCAAACATGAACGTTTTCCCTCATTTATTTGTTAATTATTACAACCTTTTTATTTGCCTTGAGGGTCAAATTTCTTTGTTATAAAGGTTAAAGTTATCCCTAAATCTCAGCACTCATTATTCAGTGATGGAAAAAAAGTAACTACGGCAGGGTAAATTAAATCCCACACGACTCATTTAGCCATATTGTAAAATGTATCAACGTATTTGGAATCCCCATATCCTTTTCTTCCTCTCCAACAACCAGAAAGTATTAATTCAAAGCACACCATATGTTTTAAAATATAGATCAATTTGAAGGGGGAGAGAGAGAGAGCAAGAGAGAGAGAGAGAGAGAGAGAGAGAGAGAGAGAGAGAAGAAAATATATGTCCTTTCTTAATGATTAAGAGAGGGCAAGTATCAACTACAACAAATTAGAAATGAACAAAAATATGTTTTTCATGGAGAATAGTAGGAATGCTCAGTTTGATGAAAAGTTTAGTAACACAGTGTTTAAGGTCGTCCATTAGGAAGAGAAAATGGTGACACTGAACCCTGAACCTAGATCTGACATCTTCATTGTTGATTTACTATAACATCTGTGGAGGGGAAGGTCATCACGCAAAATAAGCTACTAGTGTGACTCAGGGACAAGGTCATTTGTGCCTATTGTAACTTCTCATTATTTTAGAAGCAGAAAAAATTTTGAAACTAGACCTTGACATTTGCAGAGAATTATTATAGTGCTAAAGAGTTCAAAGTGTTTATTCTTGATACCTAGAAAATAAAGTGCCTTTTGCTCTGAAGTCTTCAGATAAGATTGCTGTACCTATGTTTAATCAGCATTCAGTCAAAAATACTCAGGTGGAGGCTAAGTGTAGATGACTGATTCTTTTAAAGAGTTGACTCCTTAGACCTTTTATAACAAAGGCAAATAAAAGTGGAATGTGAGCATCAGAAAGAACGTGTTTTCTTCTTTTTTATTCCTTTGGCACAGAAAAACATAAATGTTCATTTTTCATTCCAAGGTCCTCATTTTACTTGTGATAGACTTCTAACTTCTCAGAAGAATCTCAATCTACAGTTCTTTTAGCACACACATATACATATACATCAAATTAAAATTAAAACTAAGTTTTTTCTTTTTCTCCAGAATATAAATTGTCACTTGCTATAGTTTTTTTTGGTTACAGAATTCAACAATCAAAGATTTTTTTTAAAAAGAATATAAATATTAGAAAAAGTTGTAATTGCCCTTTTTATTGTGTTTGTCTTTACATGTTTTTCAAACCCATAGGATTATTAGCAATGTGTTATAAACTTTCTGTTATATTAAGCGTTTTTCCTGAGGCAATTATTATGGCCCCTTATTGGCTATAGCTCACCAATATCCCCTACTAAAAGTCATATTATGTTTACTTCATGTAATAATGCATTTTTAAGATTATATTCTATGTTGGGTCAAATCAAACCATATAAATTAAATATTATTCAAAATGGAAGGGATGTATCTAACTCCACATAACAGCTATATGTTACTTTTTCATTTCCTCTTTTGATTTTTATTTTAAAATTGTGGAATGCAATTCAGGATGTGGCATACAAATATTCATTGTGCAGGTACCCTTGTTGATGACGTGTGCCCCCCTACCCCAGGCAGATATCGACTACTGTCAATCCCACTTCCCCATCCCATTCCCACAGTTTGCCGCTACTGTCAATCCTTTTCCTATAGTGTCACAATAGTTGTTCAAGGTTCACTTATCAGTGAGAACATGTGATCATCAGCTCTTTGATTCTGTGAGAGATCTCTCAATATTATAAGCTCTAATTTGATCCAGGTAGCTGTGAAGTTAATGATTTTGTTATTCTTCATGGCTGCAAAACATTCCATTGAGTATAGGTACCACATTTTTTTATTCAGTCCTCTTTTGATGAGCAGCACAGTTGGTTCCATGTTCTTCTATTGTGAACAATGCTGCGATAAACATATGTGCGCAGGTATCTTTTTTATAGAGTGATTTGAGTTTTTCCGGGTATATTCCCAGTAGGGGAATTGTGGGATCATATGGAAAGTCAATTTTTAGAACTTTTAGGAATTGCCACACTGATTTCCACAGAGGTTGTACTAGTTTTTACACTTTCACCAACAGTGTAGAAACGTTCCCTTTTTTGCCACATCCTCTCCAGCATCTGTTGTATTATTATTATTATTATTATTATTATTATTATTATTATTTTAGTTATTGATGATGGTCATACTGACTGGAGTTAGGTGATATTTCAGTGTAGTTTTAGTTTGCATCTCCTTGATAACTAGTGAGGCTGAATATATTTTCATGTTTCTGTTGGTTCCTCTTATGTCTTCTTTTGAGAAGTGTCTATTCATATCTTTTGCCCACTTTGTAATAGAGCTGTTTATTTTTTTCTTTTCAGCATATTTGAGTTCTTTCTACCTCTTTGATGTTAGATCTTTGTCAGACATGGAGTTGGAAAATATTTTTTCCCAGTCTGTGGGCTGTTTCCCTGCTCTCTTGATGGTTTATTTGGCTTTGCAGAAGCTTTTCAGTTTAATGAGGTCTCACTTGTCTATCTTATCTCTTATGGTCTGGGCACTTGGGGTTTTGATCAGGGATTGGTTGCCAGTTCCAGCTTCCATAAGAGTGTCTCCTGCATTTTCTAAGGTTCTTATATTTGAGGCTTTACATTTAGGTCTGTGTTCCATCTAGAGTTAATTTTTGTGTATGGTGATAGGCAGGGGTCCTGTTTGAAACTTCTGCATGTGGTCAGTCAGTTTTCTCAGCACCATTTACTGAATAGATTCTCCTCTCCCCATCTGTGGGTGGTGGAGGCTTTGTCGGAGATGAGTTGGTTGAGATATTGAGGTTTTGTTTCTGGAATCTCATTTCTATACCATTGGCCTATATGGCTGTTCTTGTACCAATGCCAGGCTGTTTTGATTATTGTGCTTTATAATAATGTTCAAAGTGTGGAAGTGTGATACCTCTTGCTTTGATTTTTTTGCTGAGGATTGTTTTGGCTATTCTTGGTCATTTATGTTTACATATGAATTCCTGTATTGTTTCTAGGTCTTAGAAGACTGTTGCTGGTAATTTGATTGGTATTGCATTAAATCTATAGATTGCCTTAGGTAAATGGACATCTGAACAATGTTGATTCTTCCTATCCATGAGCATGGAATATTTTTCCACTTGTTTGTGTTGTCTTTGATTTCTTTGAGTAGTGTTTTATAGTTTTCATTGTAAAGGTCTTTCAGAGCTCTGGTTAGGAAGATGCCAAGGTATTTATATTTTTTGTAGCTATTGTGAGTGGCATTGTGTTTTTTATTTGGGTTTCTGTTTGTTTATTATTGATGTATAGAAATGCGGTTGTCTTTTGCACATTTATTTTATACCCTGAGACTTTGCCAAAGTCCTTTATCAACTCAAGGAAATTTTTGGCAGATTCTCTTGGGTTTTCAGGGTATACAATAATTTTATCTGCAAAGAGAGATAGCCTGACTTCCTCTTTTCCTATTTGGATACCTCTGATCGCCTTCTCTTCTATGATTGCTCTAGCTAAGACTTCCAAAACTATATTGAACAGGAGGGGGTGAGAGTGGTCATCTTTGTCATTTTCCAGTTTTCAGGGGAAATACTTCCAATTTTTGTCTGTTTAAGAGCATGCTGGCTGTTGAGGTATGTTCCACCTATGCCTAGATGTTCAAGTGTTTTTATCAAGAATGGGTGTGGATTTTATCAAAAGCTTTGTCTGCATCTAATGATATAATCATGTGATTTTTGTTTTTACATCTGTTGATGCATTTAATTACATTTATGGCCTTGCAAATGTTGAACAAGACTTGCATCATACGGATTTAGCCTACTTGGTAGTGATGGATGATTTTTGAGATGTGTTTTTGAATCTGGTTTATTAGGATCTTGTTGAGAATTTTAGCATCTATGTTTATCAAAGGTATTGGCCTGTAGTTCTCTCTATTTGTTGGGTATTTACCTGACTTGGGTATCAATGTGTTTAGCTTCATAAAATGATTTGGAGAGAGTTCCATCTTTCTCAATCACCTGGAATACTTTCAAGAGGATTGGTATCAGTTCCTCCTTGTATCTTTCATAGAATTCTGCTGGAAAGCTCTCTGGTCCAGGGCGTTTTGTGTAGGTAGTTTTCTTATGACATAGTTAATTTCCTTGATTGTTATTGGTCTATTTAGGGTCTCAATTCCTTCTTTTTTCAACCTAGGGAGGTTTTGTGATGTCAGAAAGTCTTCTATTTCCTTTAGGTTTTCAAGTTTGTTTCCATACAAATGTACATAATAGTCTCTAATTATCTTTTGTATTTCTTAGAGTCAGTTGTGACTTCATCTTTTGTGTTTCTGATTGAGTTTATTTGAGCTTTTTTCTCTCTTTTTCTTGGTCAGTCTAGCTAGGGGACCATCCATCTTATTCATCCTTTCAAAGAACCAGCTTTTCATTTCATCGAGTTTTTGTATTATCTTTTTGTCTTCTATGTCCCAGATTTGGGCTTTTATTTTGGTGTTCTGGAGTCTTCTGCTGAAGTTAGGGTTTTGGTGGTCTTGCTTTTCCAACTTCCTTAGGTGACCTGTTAGGTTGTTAACTTGCGATCTTTCCATTTTCTTCATGTGTTTGTAAAGATATTAATTCCCCTCTTACTACTGCTTTCATGGCATCCCAGAGTTTTTGAAAAGATGTTTCTTCATTTTCTTTTGTTTCCAGGTACCTTTTAATCTCTGTTTTTATTTTATTGTTGACCCAGGAGTTGCTTAGCATCATACTTTTCAGTGCCCATGTCTTTGGGGTTTTGGGGGAACTTTGTCAGTGTCGATATTTTTATTTTACTGTGGTCTGAGAAGGTGTATGACAAAATTCAATCATATGAAATTTGTTTATGTCTGATTTATGGTCAAATACATGATGTGGCCAATCTTGTAGTACGTTCCATGTGTTGATGAGTAGAATGTATATTCTGTGGTTGTTGGGTGAAGTGTTCTGTAGATATCAATTAAGTTCATTTGTTCAAGAGTCTCACTAAGGTTCCGGACCTCCTTGCTGATTTTTTTGTCTTGATGATCTATCTAGGGTTGTGACTGCAGTATTAAAGTCCCTAGCTATAGTAGCGTTAGAGTCAATCTCTTTTTAAAATTTGACTGGTTTACAAGCATTGGTGCTCTTATGTTGGGTGTATATATGTTTAGGATGACTATTTTTTGTTGATGGATTGAATATTTTATCATTATATAGTGACCTTCTTCAACTTTTTAAATTGTTGATAGCTTAAAGAGTATTTTGTCTGAGATTAAGATCACAACTCCTGTTTTTGTTTGTGTTCCATTTGCCTAAAATTTTACTTCCCATCCTCTTACTTTGAGTCTGTGAGTGTCCTTTCTGGTGAGATGAGTCTCTTGGAGACAATATATTGCTGTCTTATAATATTTTATCCATTTTGCCATTCTATGTCTTCTTCATGGTGCATTTAGTCCATTCACATTCAGGCTAGTTATTGAAATGTGAGAGTTTATCCCTGTCATAAGGTTCTTATACAGGTGCTGTTGTTCCTGTTGGTTTGTTATGTTTCTTTTGATTTTTGGATTGATTCATGTGTGTTTTCAATCTTTTTCCTGCACTCTTGTGAAGAATGCTGTTGTTCTATTTTTCCTTTCTTCTGTGTTTAATACTTTCTTAAGTGTTTCTTTTAGAGCTGGTGTAGAGGCAATATAAGATATTAGGGATTGAATGTCTGGGAAAGATTTTAATTCTCCCTCACTGATGAAGCTTAGTTTAGCTGCATAGGTTATTCTTGTTTAAAATTGATTATTTTTGAGAACTTTGAAGATTGGGCTCCAAGCTCTCCTAGCCTGAAGTGTTTCTGTAGATAAATCTGCTGCTATTCTAACTGGTCTTCCCCAGTAGGTAGTCTGACCTTTACCTCTTGCTGCCTTTCAGATTTTTTCCTTTATATCTACTTTGTTTAGGTGAATTATTACGTATCTAGTAGTTGGTTTTCTCATTTGTTATCTTGCAGGGGTTCTCTGAATCTCTTGTATTTGAATGGTCACATCACTGATGAGATGAGGGAAGTTTTCTTGAATAGTTTCAAGGAACGTTTGTTACAGGGTGGCCTCTGTCTCTCTTTCTGCCTCAGAATGTCAGATTACTCTTAGGTTCAGCCTCTTGAAGTAATTGCTCATCTATTGAAGGTTTTGTTCTTTCTTTTTAAGTTTATTTTCTATGTTTTTGGCAGTTTGGGTTAGTTCTATATTTTAGTCCTCAAGCTCTGAGATTCTGTCTTCTGTTTGGCTAATTCTGCTTTCCATGCTCATCAGTTTGTTATTTATTTCATTCACAGTATTCTTTACTGCTGTTATCTCAGTTATCAATTGCTTCCTATTTTCCTCTTGTCTCTCCTCAATTCTTTTTAATCTCTCTATTAATGTCTTGATATCTGGGTTTGTAGTTTGAGACCAGTCATTCTGGAGACTCTATGTTTTATGTCCCAAAATCTGTTTTCTCAGAGTCTGACCTTTCAGGGGTCTGTGAGAGACTCATATTCATCTTTTGGTTTTTCTTCATTTGTGTAGATTTTCCTCCTCCCACACACCTCCCCCCCTTCTTTAATTCTGCTTTTTTCTGGTATGGTGGGGTTGCTTTTACTTCTTTTTCCTCAGTCTCCTATTCTTCCTTATGTGGAGCCTCTGGTTTCGTTCACTTCTGAAGCTAGACTATGGGTTGGGGGCTATACTTTTTGTAGTTTTGATATAGTTGAAGGGGAAGCTGTGATTCAGAATCTATCTGTAGATCCCAGTATCCATTGACAGGTGTATGGGCACCCTGGAGCCTACTTCCCACTGCCTTACAACTTGTCCATGCAGTAGGGGTTTAGGTTTGCTCCCTGGAACAAAATGAGATAAGAAAAGGTAAAATAATGAAAGAAGGAAGGGAGGGTCAAGAGAAAGGTAAAATGAGAGAAGAGTAAGGGTAAAAACAGACAGATATACCAGCTAACAAATGAAAAGAGTCACAAAGACAGAAAAGAGAAAACAAAAACAAAAAGTAAAAAACTGTAGAGCATACAGGTAATCACACAAACACACAGTCCAATAAAATTTTGCCTATTGATATAGACTTCCCCTACACAAATAGGGGTTCTTAAGAATATAAAGAAAAAAAATCAGTAAAATAACAAAGCAAAGCAAGTATGTAAACATTATTAAAACCGGAATGAAAGAAGGGGAAAAAAAAGCAAACAGATGTGAGCAAAACAAACAGTCAAAAAATAAAAATAAAAGATGAAAACAAGGACTCAGACTGGTTCTGAGGTCCTTCCTGTATGTCCAGTGTCCCTTCAGCTCTGATCTCTACCACCTCCCCTCTGCTCTCATCACTGGCAGACAGGGTTACTTATAGCTTGGGTCAGTTGCTGAAGGCCTACTTTGGAAGGGGGCGTGAGTCAGATCTGGGTTCACTAGGCTTGCTGCCTGACAAATCTGCCACACAGATCTGAGTTGTCTGTGTCTGATTCAGCCTAGCGGAGGTGCTCTGTCTCTGCCTATTAGATGAGATTACCTTAGGCAGCAAGTTGGATGCTTTGCAGAAGTGGGTGGGGCAATGCAAATCTCTGCCTGGTTCTGGGACAAAGAAAATGGCTGTGGTGGGTGGCTCCTCAATGGTCATGGACTCCTCTCCGGCTTTCTCAATCCTCTCTCTCCACTGATTAGATCAGGGCCAGGCACTGGCTGATGGGAATCCGCTTGATTCACCAGGCTTTTCTCAGGCATGTTCCCCCGCGCCGCAGATGCTCCTGCACTTGATGTTGCTGCTGTGCTCTAGTCTCAGAGTGGTGGGGACTTGCAGTCGCCTCAGAGGGGGGACCCGAGTATCCCCTCAGATGAACTTTTATGCTCCCACCAGAGCCTGCCCACTCACTCAGAGAGTCTTATTGAACACTAGCCTCCACAGAGACTCTTACAGACCGACCTGCCGGTCACCATCTTAAGCTCTGTCCCATGTTACTTTTGAATAGTCCATTTAATATTTTAACCTTTTAAAATTTTATAACCTGCATGCATTTCATAATTTTGTTCAAAATAAAATTAAATCTCATACTTAAATAAATATTTTTACTTGCATATATATGCTTATTTATTTTTTGACTGTGTTGAATTTACTTTACATATCATAAGTTCTCAACACCATTGAATAAATAGTATATATTTCTCTAAAATGTATTATGCTGTTTATTATGTACTAAATTCTCATATATATTAGGGTTCACTTTTGAAATGTCTATTCTAGATTTAAGATTTGTATATTCATTCATCAGTCCTACACTTAAAACATCATGTTAACTTCTCATATACTTTAAAAAAAATCTTGTATGACTAGACAATATCACTTAATTAATCTTAATTTCTAGAATTTTCTCAACTATTTTACATGTCCTTATAAACTATTTTTCATGTTCATATAAATGTTAAAATTGTCTTCTTTAGTTAAAAATATGTATATGTTATTTAGGAAACCTATATGTATAGATTAATATATCAGCATGCCTTTTGCTTTAACTATAATGAAATAAATGTGCAAGATAGAATATTATAAGTAAATAGAGCATTTAATGCCTTATATGGCAAGACATCCAAAGATATGATGCCACTGTGATTAGCTACATTAGTAGTTCAAAGGAGGATTCTCTGCTTTCTTTGCCACTATTATTGTTGTTTGGACTTTTTACCTCAAGCTTGTCTCCAATGGTCACATGGCAGTTGTCATCCTCAAGCACACCTGAAGTCCAAAGTCAAGCAAATAAATGTTTCTTTGTGTTTCAAGTGAAGAAAAAAATTTCAGGTGTTCTTCAGCATGTCCCATCTTACTTTTGAGAATTCCACCAATGCCTATTTTTGAATGAATCACTGACAAGTGGATTGATCAATATTCACCATCTAGAAAGGAAAATATCTAAGCCTTCACAAAAATATAGGGCAGTCCAGTACTTGAAGGTGAAAGGATTTCTGTTTTCAATGAAAAAGAGGCAAACAGGCTATTGGGGAATAAACAACAGAGTGGCAGCAGTTAATCAAAGAATACATGAAATATTTCAATTATTGAGTATTTTTATTTATAAACAATATATATTGTTAAATTTATTCAAGTCCTTCCTATATAACTAAATACAAACATATAAATGCAGAGAAAGCATATATATATACATATATATACACATATATATATATAATTTACATAGTTCTTAATGCATTTTTACTTCTGAAGATTTATGTTGTAAGTTTTCTATAGCTACACATACAATATGTGATACATATACTATGTAAAATATAAATAATTCTATATATTTTAAAAATATACATCATATACAATAGATGCATATATATTCACACACAGACATATATTTGTATACGTGTGTAAATATATTAGTGTATATAGGTACATATGTATATTAGTGTAATATGTTTTATATATACTTTGGTGTGATCAACCAAAAACTTGGGGAAATTTTATTGTCTGCTTCTGTTGGCTAAATTTCTAGTTTCTCCTAGCATTTCTTGTAGTGCTGACTCTGGCGCTTTCTAACAAGAAATATCATACCGAGAACTTAGTTTTAGAGTTAAGCTTCCTAACTTTGAATTTTAGATTCACAATTTACTGAGTACCAGGCATTGGACAGTTTACTGAATCTCGCTTTAACTTTATAAATGAAGTGGGGTAATAATGTTATCTACCTCTTGGGAGAATTGTTAAGAAATAGGATAGCTATAAGGGTTAATTCTCACAGAACAAGTGCACAGTATTTGTTAATTGATTTTTATCATCTCTACTAGTATCAGTGCAATTTTATGTCTCATTTTGCTAATAGATCTTTCTTCTTCAGTTTATGGTGCACACAAAGGAGTGAGATGCATAATTAGAGTAATTGTGACAATTTTAAGGTAATATATCTCAGATGATCCTGACTGCAACAGTTACAATAAGTAAATATTAGCCAAGTGTTTTGGGGGGTGGGGTTTAAAGAATGGATAGACTCTCTTTCTGGAGGGTTCAGGAAACACTAGACAAAACCTGTGAATATTTGAGCTTCTACTTAAAAAAATTAGGTTTAAACAAAGTAGGTCGAGTTGTATTTTCTGGGGTTTTTCTTTTCTTTTATTCAGCTTAAAGCAAAAGTGTATTTATTCAGCTTAAAGCAAAAATGTATTACTCACTTTTTTCTGAAAAAAGTGAGTAAAAACAGTTCAAGTTCTGCAATAATGAATGCAAAACTCTTAAAATTGTCTATTATATTTTCTGTAGGTAAAAATATACAATAGATATGCTTAAGATTTGAATAAGAGAATTTGAAATTTGGATCTTTACACAGAGTATGTCAGGATTTTTCTATTCTGTTTATAGAAAGCTTATAATAGAAGCTTTCACAAAGTTAAACAAGAGAGAGGAAAAGAAGAGAAAAGTTATTCAAATTCTTTGGGTTGAGCACTAGTATACCCTGTAAGGTATTCATATTGAAATTGTGTTGAAAGTAGTACATTTTGTGCTACTAATTAATGAATGAAAAACAAAAAGAACGGATTGCATCACAATTTTCTTCTGTGTGGAGCAATTCTCTTACCTGTCTTTTAGAGAGATGGCATGGACAAAAACAATACAACTGCTGCTGGACTTTGGGCCAAAAATTTATGGTATACCTTAAAATGTTTTATTTGTCGGTTTAATAATCTCCAAGCTGTATTCCAAGAACAGTAACTCCCAAGAGAAGTGTCAATCAGGCTATCAAGACCATTTCTACTCTGTGGAAAATATTATTTCCAAGGACTCTTGTAAAAAAGGAAAAGAGAGATAAACTAAAAAGAAAGCATTAGATAGGGAAAAGGGATGTTGAAAATCTCTTATACTTTTAAAACATATCAATTGAAATAGGAAGAAAGGTTATTTCACACCTGTGCTTTCCACATCTATACAACATTGTTATT
Source organism: Carlito syrichta (assembly GCF_000164805.1). Classification (NCBI taxonomy): domain Eukaryota; kingdom Metazoa; phylum Chordata; class Mammalia; order Primates; family Tarsiidae; genus Carlito; species Carlito syrichta. The sequence continues at coordinate 130,346 of NW_007252439.1, read as the reverse complement.
TTTTGATGCCTGTGATACATGTCAACAAAATACAAAAACTGCAAAATAAAAAAAAAAAATCTTCTACCTTTTGGAATACTTCTGAAAAGTTAAAAAAATCAAATAAAAATCTTTCTAGTCTCAGAAAAAAAATCTTTTTAAAAGGCTAAAGAGCAGAAAGTAGTTTTGGATTATAACAGGAGTTTTGAATTTTCTTTTTTGTTTCCTTTTTTAACCAATTCTTACCAAATTTCACCAGAAAATATTTATTATCAGCAGAATCTAACCATTAAATGTAGTATCATATAAAACAAAAACTCCAGAAGGTAGACATCATAAGCAAAACAAAGCCACAATAAAAGCAAAACAGTTCGTGAGCAAAAGAGAGAATGAAGAGAATTAATCATCAACTCCTACATCCCCATCAAAAGATTTTAGGAAGAGTTGACATAAGAATGGGGATTTTGATAATGTAAGTAAATATAGGTGGAAGCAAACTGAGGAGAGACATTGTGTTTTCTTTGATTAATGCTTGAGAAATGAAGATAACTGTGGAGTAAAATAGGTAAAAATGATCAAGTAGATCCTTCCAAACACTGATAAGATTTTATATAATGGCACATATGCACATTTACAACAGTTGAAATGTAAAACCCAAAAATAACTTAGGAAAAAAATTAATTCAGTACATAGATTGATTATATTCTATAGAATAATGTAAAAGTTATGTTCAAAAATAAACAGTAAATAAATGAATCTATAGAATACAAAGAAAAATCACTGACCCAAGGATATAAATTAAAGGACAAAGAAACTTTATGACAGAGCTTAAACTGAACTAAGAAGTTGAAAATAACAGATAACAAAATTAATTATTGACAAATGAAATATTAAGATCATGACAGCAAAAGTAGATGAGAATGACTATTAAATTAGTGAAAGTTAAGGATAGATACTCAGTTTGCAGGAAAAAAAAAACAAGTCAACCAGTAGGAAGAGAAATAAGGCCCTATTATCATTCAATTTTAGAGGATAAAGGAGTAATGTCTATTTCTAACAGAAATGTAAGTCAAGAATGTGGTTACAAATGAACATGTTGAGGAAGTTTAAAGGTAATGGTAAACAATTTTCACACATGGAAATGCATCAAGAATATATTGCTCATGACCTCTTTGGGCAGATGTGAAAAGAACTTTTTGAACTATCAACCATCTAAAAGATGAAACAAAATAAAAAACTCAGGAACAAGGAAAATATAAAACTACCAAAGAAATAGGTGAATATTTAATAAATTCCATGCAAACATTAGCATTGTTGTGAAATTATATGTTATATTTACAGAGTAATAATTGAATATTAAATTTTGATGTGGCAAAATAATATAATTATCAAAATAAAATGACTGGTTGTGGAGAAAAAGTGAGACAAAGTGTGAGAAAATAAAAGTTTCAATTTTCAAAGCATTAGGTCAAAAGTTATATATAAATTTAAAATAAGATTCAAAATAAAATCCATACATTTTTATTTATTTTCAGAAATACATATCCTTCTATTAAACCTAAATTACATAAGTTGCATAAATAACATTTATCATTCTAAACAAAGTAGTTTTACAAAAACAAAATAAGTAGTTGGAAGTAAAATTTCCTAGATCTTAATGATGGTAAATTCTGTGTCATGAAAATTATCACATTAATTAAGGGCTGTGGTTCATGAAAGCTATCATTTTCTTGTTTGTATTTGTGCATATATGAAATATAAGGCTTTTGAAATATTTGTAGCATAAAGCAATCTCCATAATTATTGACTATCTTAGTAAAAATTCTCTCTGTGAAATTCTGATTTGTTTCTTTTAAAATTTCTTTATGCCTCCAACCATATATATGCAAATGTCCCTGTATCTCTAGTCTTCTGTCATGCAGGACATTATAGTACAAGTCTATTATTTTAACTTAATATTTAATTCAAAATACCAAGAAACATTGTAGCTGTTTTCTGAGTACGCCATAATATACTATTCCATAGTTATAATTAAAGTACTGTCATGTGCAAATAAAGATGATACTTTTGTTTTATAATGGTATCTCATTAGCTTTAATGACAGGGCAATGGGAAAAATTTTAGTCTGATAGAGAAAGCTGAATCCATTAAAATATCTTAAGGTACAGTGATGCAAGAAATAATTTTATTTGTTTGTTATTTTTCCACTTTTTTTTAAAAGGAGCATAGGACTTTGATACTATTGTAATGTTGGATGAGGTTGTGCATTTTGGTGGAACCAATGTTTTTTTCTTCCTCTTTATAACTCTCCTCCTCTTTTGAACGTTAGAAGCGGCTATTATTTCTATCTCTTTGCATTCATACTCCAACAATCTTTATCTCATTAAAACAACTTCAATGTTTATCTAATTGTGACATGTCTAAGAAGATAGAAATGCACATATTTTTCAAATTTTACGTATACATTTGCTATGGTCTGATCTCTTTCCCCCCATTCATGTGTTGTTAAATTAATTTTCAATGCAACAATATTGGGAGATATTTAGGTCATGAAGGTGCATGAGTGAATTAATGCTATTGTAAAAGGACTTGATAAAGGGAGTTTATCCTTTTGGGCCCTTCTGCCATTAGAGGAAACAGCATTCCTGTCCTCCAGAAGATGCAACATTCAAGGAGCTGTTTTGGAAGCAGAGAGAAGCCCTCACCAGACACCAAAACTTCCATGGCCTTGATCTTGTACTTTTCAGGTTCCAGAACTATAAGACAATACATCTCTTCTTTTCAAATCACCCAGGTTTTGGTGTTTAGATATTGCAGTGTGAAACAAAACAAGGCAACATTGCTTTATACTTTTTAGTGGAGCTTTCAACTTATTATTTCTGCAGAGTTAATTATTGGTATGCAAAAAATATAGCAGAAACACAAGGGGTCTGAGGCAGAGGTAAATTAGTGTTATCTAAGAAAACATTATTCTAAGTACAGCTAGAAGTAAGGGGAAAAGAATGCACCAGAGTCACAGAATATGTGGACATAAGTTACATAAAATCTTATATATACAATGATAAGGTATACAGATAATTTAAGAGGAAACTAGTAATAAAATTAAATTGATAATGAGGAGAAAATAAAGAACAGCTTTAGAGAAGTAAACTGCACCCATTATAGATGTTTCTTTTCTGAGACTGCATTACCTAAAAGTTATCTTTATTCCTTTAGGTGCATTAATCTTGAATTATGCAAATTTCAAAATATGTAATGGGTGTTTTAGCTTTTATTCATCTACAAAATGTTATTTTTGAAACACTAAAATGCTGAGCTTAAAGATACAGGTGGTCAAAAGATGTTATTACCTGTAGATAATTCCAATTAAAAGGTATAAAGCAAACCATACAGAATATATTTTATATGAAAATTCCAATAATCAAAAATATTGGAATTGAAAATCAATTTTCTGTTTTCTCAAGCACTGAAAATTTCAATCCAAATGTTAACTGGAAGGAGATGATATCAAATTACACAAAGATAACTTTGCTTGACATTAAACTTCCGAGTGTGAAAAATGAATGCTGACATTCTACGTTTAATTTTTTGAGGTCTCAAAGGTATAGTTATAAGAGCAGCTGGTATATATAATTGTCTTAAATTTTGGAGACACTAGGGACTTTTCAGAACCAAGATACAGGTAGAACTGCTCTTTCTTTATAAGCAGTAATTGCATTCAGGAATCCTTGTGCAACATTGTTTGGGAAGACATAAATACTCTTCGGTCAAACTGTGGACAAAAGGCTGCTTCAAGTGAAAGTTAGGGTCACAAGCAAAGGCTTAAAATTTTCTGCAAAAGAAATAATGTTCCAAATATAAGGTCTATACTTTCTAAGAATCGTATGGATAAAAAAGAGACTTGAAAATAAGAACAGAGACTATACTTTAAGGCTGTGGTAAGAGTTGGTTTATTTTTGTAACTCTATTGCTGTTGTTGTACCAGTGTCTTCTTTATGAATAATATTAAATTTACATATTAGAATTCTGCCTTTTCAAAATGTCAGCTTTATAGTTTTACATACCATGTCAAAATTAACTATAGTAGATTTATGCGCACACACACAATTGGCACACAAGATTAGAAAATATGTAACATATATTCATAATATGTGAAATAGCTGCAAAGAGATACACAGAGGTACATATATGCATATGTGCATATATTCGTACATATTCTTATTTCAGAATATATGTTCATTTATTTTCAATAATTCCTTTAATAACTTTCATAGAGTCTATGTTAATTTTAAATGGAATGTGATTTTCTTTATAGGATTCTTCTCTGACCAACTTCATTCTGCCCTAGTTGGTGAGATAGTAACATATCATAGTCACTCATCTACTCATCTACATGGATGCAATATCTCATTGAAACATAAAGTTTACTTTTAAGTAGCTATAATTTTCAAATTCTGCAATTTTTCTAACTGTAATCTGAAGGTTTGTTATAATCTTTTTTTTTTTTTTTTGAGTTGGAGTCTCACTCTGTCGCCCAGATTGGAGTGCAGTGGCCGCTCCCGGCCACCGCTGCCTCATCCTGCTGGGCTCTGGCAACCCTTCCACCTCAGCCTTCTGAGTAGCTGGAACTACAGACATGTGCAACCATGACAGGCTAATTTTTTCATTTATTGTAGAGATGAGGTCTCGCCAAAGTGCGGGATTACAGGCTGAGCCACCGAGCCCAGCTGTCATAATCTTATGATATACTTTATCTCTCATTTTAATTGTTGCATAACCACTAGACAGGGAAAGAAGAGAGTATGAAATAAAAATTAACTCTAAAATAAGTGAGACTGATCTAGTGGCACTCATACCTAGCAGGAATAGTTGATTATAAGAATGCTACATGTTTATTTTTTGGTGGATGTTTGAATTAATATGCCTAATTTACATATATTGCAAAATACATACTAATATAAAGACCTTAGAAATAAATCAAAGGTAGGGGAGGACAGATTCAGAATCATTACTACCCATTAGGAGCTCTGAAAACTCAGACTAGACTCTTAGAAACTCTAGGATTTTGTTCTACATCAGCATAAAAAGAGTTGGAGTTTAAAAGATGATCTCTACACAAGTAGACATTATAATTAATTTGTCTTTAAAATGTTTATAGAGCATTGGTTTATGAAATATAAAATTTAGCTTTTACAATATGCTTTCTACCAATTGACTTCTTTTCTAAATTTAAAAAACATCAGTAGTTATTATTAATTGACTATTTTGAAAAAAAGTCTTCATATAGTCTTACTTTCCTTTTAACCATAAAGTTTATTATTTTCCCATCTTATATTGCAAAATTGTCCAGTTTTAGATATTATCTCTAACTGCATAGCTACTCCCAAAAACTTAAAGTAGATGTAAAGAATAGAATTCTGAAACATGTTAAAGATTCCACATTTTGTTACCTAGCTATATGCCTTCATTACCATCATCAACATCATCATCAGACCAAATGTGTATAATAGTGTTGTATATAGTTTGTGAGTGTGTATAACAAACCTTAAAATAATCAACATGCCAGAGAAAGAGGGTATTACAATGTGTGTAAATTATATGTATAGATATCCTATGTATGCTACTTGTATGGTATATAGGATTGTTTCTTATTTATTAGGTATGTATTAATTATTTATAATACCATAACAAACCATTCTGGTAGATAGTATTGATATTTTTCTTTTAGATATGAGAACACTAAAATTTCAAAGGATTAAATATCTGTACAAGATGATGCAGCTATCAAATGGTAGCTATTCATTTTGCATCCTCATTACATTTGTGGAAACAGTGTTTGGAGAAGGAAAAATCCTCATTATTATCATGAAATTTAAAGCAATGCCATTGACTCTCTATGTCACCACTGGTAAATCACAAGTCTGTATAGATTTTTGTTTTCTAAGCTATAGAATACAAATTTAAAAAAAGAATTGCATCACTGTAAGTATTCTCTTTGGCTGATATACTGTTTATTTTAGTTTTTGTTAATTATTTAAATTATAGTTAGTAAAATCTACTTATAATAACTTGGACTATTTCTCTTTCTCTTTTATCTAAGTCTTTAAGGGGCAGTCAATAAGTATGCACTTAAAACCCTTAATTCACCCATACATTCATACGCTCTCTCATTCATTCACTTATTTTTGTAAACTTCACTTATTTGTTATTAAATATTCACTCTGATTTAGTGTCTTTGCTTCACTGGGGTAGAGTGGCATGTCACTATCTGCTTGGAAATAAAAATATATGGAGGGGACAAACAATAATAAAATAATCGCGCCAGTAATTTCATAAGAATAAATTAAATGCTATGAGGACAAAGTGCAGAATGTAAAGAAAGCATACCAAAGTGAAGGGAATATTGATGGCTATGCATATCTAGGGAATAGTAGGTAAGCTGTATGTAATTGTTCAGAGAAAAATCACCACAATGTTGAGATACACTATACAACAATATACATTTTATTAAAAAAGGCATTTAATCATTTCATTTTGGTACTAAAGTCTTCATATTAAGTTTTAAAAATCATCATTAGCCAGGATGGGCTAGGTTACATGGTGGCAACAAACAACACAAATTCTCATTGCTATATATGACTAAATATTTGTTGTTCCCTCACATTAAATGTTCAGTGAGAAGTAGATTGGGTATCTGTTCTTATTGTCTCGCAACAACCTATGCTCATAGAGTCACATTCTCAATGAATGTCTATGTTTACCATAATAGGAAGAAGAGAACATGGCAAAGAAAGTATTCGATGTTAAAGCATTTGTCTAGATATAGTGCATGCTACTTCCAATTTTATTTCATTGAACCAGAAAACAAATCACTTTTGCAGAACTATCATCAAGTAAGGTGGGAAAGTGTAATCCTACCATTTATCCAGAAGGAAAACTTGAGTATTGATTAACTGTCTGATAACTACCATGAAAGACAACTGCTACAGGAGTTCTCTGTAGGGATAAGATGAACTCAAACGAGAGTGTAAATATCCTACTAGTGATATTAGCATGGGTTCTCCCATGGAAAGCAGTTGAGTTTTGTTTAGAATATGCAATAAATCTCTATTCTTATTTCTTTGAACATCTAAGTTTCATTATTTAAAATGCTTTTCTATCCACCTGATAAATATTTTATTCATTTTTAAGTCCAAAATCACATATTGCTTTCTCCAAAAAGTTTTTCCTGACTCTTTTAAGTTGCAATAACTGTTCACTCTCTGTGCAATATCTGTACGCTTTTCCTGCTTTGTATTTATCATGCTTAACTGTCATTTTTATTACCTCTTGGGTTACCTTACTGCATGACATGTTCTCTGAGTGCAGAGATTATGTCTCCATCCTCTGTGAGTCGCCAATATGTGCCATGATGCAAATAACAAGAAACATTTCCAATTCAGATGAAATTATTTATTGTATACTGTGAGCGATATTTTTAATAGAAAAGCATGTGTGATCAGTTGATGAGAAAAGGACATTGAAAACTGGAAAAATGTGACTCAGCATAGGGTCAGGGTGCATTCAGAAATTCACCACAGACTAATTCCAAAAAATGCTCCTGCATCAGATGTATTAATTTTAGAATCAGATCTACAGTACTTTCAATTTTGTGGGAAGAATTGTTTTTGAGGCAAGAGCAAATATGAAGACTAAAATTTAGAAACCTACTTTGGATTTTGTTGTATAAAATTTGCTGATTGAAAGTGTTCACCAGTGGTATACTTTAAACTCTTCAAAACACATTTTAATAGTATAAAAAAGCACAGCTGTTCTTGTCATTACCGGAACCACTCAAATATTCTGAACAAGAAATCAGTTGTATATACTTTTTTACATATATGCATATTAAGAGGTAAGTTTTCTCTGGGTTCATCTCTTAGATGAATTTTTCACTTCTTGTAATTACTATTACCTCAAAATTAAAAAAAAGACAGTTTTACTAACCACTGATTGTTATGTAAATAGGATTTTTAACTCAATCAGTGTTATAAATATAGAGCTGAGAAGAATAATGAAAAACTTACACAATTACTCAGTTGCACAAACAATTTTATTGAATAGAAGTTAATTTAATTGAAAGATAAAGTCTCTAGGTTAAATCAAAGTGAGAAGAACATTATGATCGCCTGCTCTAAGTTAAGGTGGAACATAGATAAATGTTACATTGCAAAGAAATCTAAAATGTGTTTAGTTTTTGTCACTTCTTTTTTTACTGTAAAGAAAATGTAGCATGTTTTTACTCTATTTTAAGACTTCTGTATAAAATTAAAACTGGTGTTAGAAAACTTTATTTTTAAGACATTTCAAAGACTAGTAGGTCCATTTTAGAGCACTGTTATGGTGATTTAACTTGTAAGTAGATTGATTAGGAAGAAAATTGTCTGGTCCAGACTTTGTTATATGACATCTTCACTGAAATGGGCACTGCTTTAGAATATTATTTAGTAAATAGTGATTAGTGCAATGCAATCAGGGTAAAACTTTTGAGTTTGAATCTTCTATTATAATGTAGAAAGAGCCAAAAAAAAAGTTGGCTTATTTTTAAATGAGCTAATTGCTTTATAAAAGCTTTCTTTCACTTCAGGAAAAACCCTTGAATTTTAGCTATTCTGAAATAGCTATGTCATTCCCATAGAAAGAAGTCATGACTGAAACTAGAACTCTAGACATTCCATTTTCATTTAAAAAAAAAAAAGCTTCATCAGAAATTAAATTATGGTTTAATGCAAATAAAATGATGTTTAGCCATGTCTACTAGCAGAAGAATGATAGGGACACATAGTAAAATAAAATTTACCTGCTACCTGTAGACACTCTACTAGGTCCCCCAGGGAGACAGATGCAGCTGCAGCTGTCAAATGTTTTAACAATATCACAAGCTGAGTTCTGACCCCAAACTCCATTTATTTCCCTGAAATAGTGACAATATAGGAATCACAGGGACTAATTTGGATCTCCTTCTGGATAAAAATAAAATCAAGTAGTGATTTCTTTGACCTATTTTCTACAGGTCTTCACCCCAATTTGTACATCTAGATCTTACAATTTTGAAGACAAAGGCAGATAAAAAAAGAAATCTCCCTAAGGGGGAGGGAAAAAGAACATATGTATCCCTTGGGTTTAGGACAGAACATTTTGTAGCTCTAAGAAGTGTCCAGAAATTAAAATCTATTTATTAAAAACTATCAGATGGATATACACTTTATTCACTTATCTGCATAAAAATATAAAATATCCCGTGGACTAAGATAGAATATCTGAAAATCAGGTACTTGGATCACTCGTTCCCATCTAGTTAGTAATTAGCAGATTGTCCTTTAATATGAACACCTTAATCTCTATTGAGGGATATAATAAGAATCCATTAAAATGTGGTTCAATATTGCTCAGAATATATTCTTTTTTACGATTTTTTAAATTATTATAAAGATATGGGGTACAATTCAGGGTTGGGTATACAAGTGTTGATTATACAGGTATCCTTGTTGATGAAGTACGCCCCTCCCTCCCATAGCAGTTTCCCTCAACTGTCAATCCCACCCTCACTCCCCTGACAGTTTCCCACTACTGCCAATCCCTTTCTTATAGTATTAAAATTGTTCAAGTTCTGCTCTCTTCTTTGTTTCTGTGATAAATCACTGAGTATGATAGACTCTAAATCTATCCAAGTTACTACAAATCAGAGAAATGCAAATCAAATCACACTAAGATACCACTAAGAATGGTCATCATTAATAAAACAAACAACAGCAGATGCTGGTGAGGATGTGGAGAAAAAGGAATGCTTCTACACCGCTCACGGGAATGCAAGCTAGTGCAACCTCTTTGGAAGACATTATGGCAATTTCTGTGATAACCAGAATATATTCTTTATGAGGGAAAAGGCAAAATAATATCATGGTTTCTTTACATAGATTTTCTCTGCTTTTCTAAAACAGTAGATTTATATTTAGAGTGAATTTAGTATTTAATATAAAGCCTGGAGTCTTGTTTTTACCCTCCTTCTCCAAATAAAAATCTTTAAAATTCACAAATATACTGAGCTGATTCTCCTCTTTAAATATATGTTTTTAATTTTATTATAAGTGAGAACATATGGTACTCTGCTATTCATTATTATGTACATTAATGTACTTTATATGCCTATAATGAATCTTTAAATATAACACTAAATCCTTTTTAATCAAGACCATATGTGTGTTTATGTATATATTATATGTAGTTAGAAAATATTATATTTTCATTTTAATATTTTTAAATCAATGAGTTTTTTTTGGACAGTACAGAAATTACTTCTGATTAAATATTAGTAAAATTATCTGTATAATTTATTCATTAACAACGCTGTATAAGTCATCAGCTAATCTGTTTCTTCTTAAGTGATGTATAGGAACTTTGCTCCCAAGTAAATGATTTCGAAAGAAATAGGAAGATAAGAAAGAAATAAACTTGTATAAAAGAAGAAACATTAAAAAACAAACTATTGAAAAATAATATAAATGTAAAATTGTTTACTTAATAAGAATGGGATGATATCTTTAGATACATACACACATATATTAATTTTACAAAAATAAAATTAGACTTATTGAAATATGAATTGGATAAAACAAAATTCGCTATTTAAAACTGTGCTGTTCAATGACTTTTGAAAGATGTATGAAGTTATGCAATCAACATCAAAAATCAAAATACAAAACAATTTCAATGTCATAATAATATTACTTTATGCCCTTTTGTTCACAGTGGGCAGATCTATCCAAACCTACCTTCAAAAAAGTCCAAGGAAGCTGAGAGACCAAAGAAAGAGGCTGCCAAATCCAAGTTCTCAGAAATAAATATTTAATAAGAACTTGGAGAACAGAAGACAAGATGTCTGTGGTAGCAGTGAAAGGAGTTGGTGAATCCTTGTGACATCATTTTCTTGAGTCTGGGCTTAAATACCATACAGAAGAAATGTGGACAACAATTGCAGTCAACTCCCTAGGAAAAGTGAAAATGATGTGTGGACCTGTCTTAGGACAGCATTTACCTCAGAATGGGGGTTAATCAGATGTCAACATGTCAATGGCCATCCAAGATTTAGACTCCACTCCTTTACCTCATCCCATGCAACAGCCTGTGGCCATGACTGATTTGATATTTGACCCTATAGTTTTGTATTGTTCATAATGCCATATAAACATAATAATACAGTAACAGTTTTTTGTGCCTAGCTTTGCTTACATAGTAACATATTTTTGAAATTTAACCATGTAGTAGCATGTATCAATAATTCATTCCTTTTTATATCAGAGTAGATTATTTACTTATTTATTTCACTCATGAACAATAATTGGTTTACCCATCTACACTTGAAGGTAAATAATGTGTTCCTAGATTTTGAATATCATTAATAATATTATTTTAAACTTTTGCAAGAATTTTTGAGTGCCTTTTCATTTTTCTTAATAAATAATAATTTAAGTATTAGGTCATGTGACAAATGTCTGTTTAATTATATAAACAAATGCAGGCATTGTCTTGCTAAACTACGGTATGACCATGCACTCTTTGAGCTATGGCCAGGCCATGTTTGCTTAAGCTTTGGCCCCCTCCCCTACCTTGGGGACGTGAATCTCCTCTTTCTCTCTCTTTCTGATTTACTTTTTAAATAAACTATATTTTCAGGGTATATTCCCAGTAGGGGGATTGCAGGGTCATACGGGAGGTCAATATTTAGAGCTTTTAGGAATCATCATACTGTTTTCCACAGAGGTTGCACTAGTTTGCACTCCCACCAACAGTGTAGAAGTGTTCCCTTTTCACCATACCCTCTCCAGCATTTTCACTACACCCTTTCCAGTTATTTTTGGAGTTATTGATAATTGTCATTCTGACTGGAGTTAGGTGGTATCTCAGTGTGGTTTTGGTTTACATCTCCCTGATGATTAGTGAGGTTGAACATTTTTTCATGTGTCTGTTGGCTGTTTGGATCTCATCTCTTTGAGAAGTGTCTGTTCATATCTTTTGCCCATTTTATAATGGGGTTGTTTGTTTTTTTCTTTTCAGCATGTTTGAGATCCTTGTAGATCCAAGATGTTAAGCCTTTGCCAGACCTGGAGTTGGCAAATACTTTTTCCCAGTCTGTAGGCTGTCCCCCTGCTCTCTTGATGGTTTCTTTGGCTTTAATCACTCTATAAAAAAGATAACTGCACACGAATGTTTATCACAGCATTGTTCACAATAGCAAGAACATAGAAGCAACCATACAGCCCATCAAAAGAGGAATGGATTAAAAAAATGTAGTACATATACACAATAGAATACTACACAGCCATAAAAAAGAACAAAATCATGAATTTTGCAGCAACCTGGATGAAACTAGTCTATAATACTGAGTGACCTCTTACAGAAACAAAGATCTGAGTATAACATGTTCTCACTCAGATAGTGGACCTTGAACATCCAATGTAATACTATAAGAAAATGACTGACAGTGGTGGGAAACTATGGGGGGAAGGGGAAGAGAGATGGGATTAACAGTAGTAAATATCTGTCTGGGGACGGGGAGACACTTCTTATGAACAAGAGTGCCTGAACGAAGCATATTTGTATACCTAACCCTTAACTGTGCCCCACAATATTATAATAAAAAATATTGAAAAAAGGAACTTAAAAAATAATAAATAAATAAACTATATTTTCTAATCTAAAAAAAAAAAAGAAAATGCAAAACTGACTTTCAAAGTGGCTATATTACTGAGCATTCATACCAGTTTCAGTAGTTCCACATCCTCACCAATATTTGGTGTTTGAACCACTGTGGAAAAGATCTGGTGATATCTCACTATTGTCCTAATTTATATTACCTGAAGTACTATAATTTGAACATATTTTAATGTGATCTTTTGCCATGTTTTGGGGTAAAATGTCTCAATATTTTGTCCTTGTATATTAACCATATATCCTGCCCCACTGCTAACTCGGTACAAGTAGCTTTTTTTGTTGATAATTTGGTAGCTTCTTTTAAGATTATCACGCTTTCTGTAAATAAAGGTAGTTTTGCTTCTTTTCAATCTGAAGACCTTTTATTTTCTTTATTTGTCTTATTGTGTTGACCAGGGCAATATTAGTCAAAGTAGTATGAGCAAATATCTCTTTCTTGTTCTAAATCTTGGGGCAGTCTTTCATGATTAATTATGATGTTTACCAAATATTGACTAATTATAGTTCTTATGCTAGATTAAGTTCTCCTCTATATCGGGTTTACTGAACTTTTTTTAAAACTCAATTGTTAAACTATATCAAAGTCTTTTTTTCCATATGCTGTGATGATTATGATTTTTCCCCTTCAGCTCAGTTAATATATACAGTAAATTACATTAATTTATTTTCAAATGTTGATGTAGCCTCACATTCCTAAATTTGTTTGGTGATAATTTATTAGTCTTCTTGTATATTACTAGGTTTGATTTTTTCACATTTTGTTAAAATTTTTTAGTGTATATTCATAAAGGATATTGATTGACAGATTTATTTTGTGTTATGTCTTTGTTTGGTCATGATTTCAGGTATGGCTGGCTATTTAAAATATGTAAATCTTGTTTCCTCATTGTATGTTTTTGAAAGAGTCATGTATTAATGGTATAAATGTTTTTTTAATTCACTAGTGAAGCAAAATGGGCCTGAGTTTTTTAGGCCTTTTAATTTTTTTAACTCTATTTCGACACGGGAATTTTAATAAAAATTTAACTAATTTCACAGGTACATAGCTATTAACATTATTGATTTATTCTTGAGTGATTTAAGATAATTTGTAACTTCCAAGAACTTTGGATAGTATTAATATTATTGATATAAATGTATTATATTTTATTTTATATATCTTTTATTTCAAAGATATGGGGTACAATTCAGGATTAGGTATAAAAAGTGATCATTGTACAGGTAAAGCTTGGGCCTCCCTTTAGTCCTCATCATGCCTGGCTTGAGATCAAGTACCCTAACTGGCATTATGTGCCACCATTCTCCCCTAGCAGTTTCTTACTTTTGCCAATCCCTTTTGCATAGTATTATGATAATTGTTCAGGGCCTGCTTATGACTGAGAACATATGGTACTTAGTTATTTGTTTCTGTGATAGATCACTGAGTATTATAGACTCCAAATCCATCCAAGTTGCTGCAAAGTTTATAATTTTGTCCTTCTTTATGGCTGTATAATATCCACCATGTATACATACCACATTTTTTTATCCAGTCTGCTTTTGATGGGCAGCTTGATTGGTTACATATTTTTGCTATTGTAAATAATGCTGCGATAAACATGCATGTACTGGTTTCTTTTTCATAGAATGATTTGAATTCCTTCAGGTATATTCCCTGAAGTGGAATTGCTGGATCATATGAAAGGTCAATTTTTAGATTTTTTAAAAGAATTGCCACACTGTTTTCCACAGAGGTTGTACTAGTTTACACTCCCACCAACTGTAGAAGTTTTCCCTTTTTCCTACATCTCCTCTCCAACATTTTTTGTTTATTGAATTATTGATGATGACCATCCTGACTGAAGTTAGGTGGTATCTAAGTGTGATTGTAATCTGCATTTCTTTGATGACTAGTGAAGCTGAGCACTTTTTCATGTATCTGTTGGCTGCTCACATGTCTTCTTTGGAGAAATGTCTATTCATATATTTTGCCCACTTTTTAAATAAGGTTATCTGCTTTTTTCTTTTCAGCACATTTGAGTTCCTTATAGATCCTAGTTGTGAGTCCTTTGTCAGATACATAGTTGGCAAATATTTTTTTTTGCCCATTCTGTGGGCCGTCTTCCCCTCTCTTGATTTCTTTTGTGTTGCAGAAGCTTTTCAGTTTGACGAGGTCCTACTTGTCTATCTTATCTCTTATGACATGAGCATTTGGGTTGTTTTATTTTTATTATTAAAATGTGGGGTACATTTTAGGGCTAGGTATATAAACATTGATCATGCAGGTACCCTTGTTGATGAGGTATGCCCCCCCACCCCGCAGCAGTTTCCCTCAACTGCTATTCCCATTCCTCCTCCCGACAGTTTCCCACCACTTCCAATCGTTTTCTTATAGACTTATAATTGTTCAAGGTCCGTTTATGAGTGAGAGCATATGGAAATCTCTTCTATGTTTCTGTGATAAATCACTGAGTAAGATAGACTCTCCCATCATTAATAAAACAAACAATATTAGATGCTGGCGAGGATGTGGAGAAAAAGGAATGCATCTACACTGCTGGTGGGAATGCAAACTGGTGCATCCTATTAGGAAGACAGTGTGGCGATTCCTGAAAGAACTAAAATTGGCCTTCCATATGATCCAGTAATTCCCCTATTGGGAATATACCTGAAGGAACTGAAATCATTCTATAGAAAAGTTACCTGTACATGTATGTTTGTTGCAGCTCTATTCACAATAGCAAAAACATGGAACCAACCGTGTTGCCCATTGAAGCTGGTCTGGATAAAAAAAAAAAAATGTGATACATATACATGATAGAATATTATGCAGCCATAAAGAAGGACAAATATTTGGACTTTTTGTCGTATTTAGGTTTTGATCAGGAATTAGTTGCCAGTTCCAATTTCCATCAGGATGTCTCCTGCATTTTCTAAGGTTCTTATGGTCTTTGATCAATTTAGATTTATATTTGTGTATGGTGATAAGTAGGGGTCTTATTAATCTTCTGCTTGTAGTCAGTCAGTTTTCCCAGCATCAGTTACGGAATGGGTTCTCCTTTCCACAGTGGTTATTAATGGAGACTTTGTTGAAGATGAGTCTGTTGAGAGACTGAGATTTTGCTCTCAAAATCTCTATCCTGTTCTATTATTTTATATTCTAGTTGTCCTTTATATACTAATCTGTCTAGAAGTTTACTAAGAATATTGATCTTTTCAAAGAATCAATGTATCCTTTTATTGATTTCCTTTATTAATTTTTGCTTTCTGTATCACTGATTTCTGCTCTTACGTCTATTATTTTATTGTTTCTGTGTTTAATGTGTTGTTCTCTTTCTAGTTTCTTTGGTTAAATATTTGAGTCCTTAATATGGGAATATTCCTTCTTATTTTTCTAATATAAGAATTTAATAAATTTATCTTTAAGCATTGGTTTACCTGCACCTCACAAGATTTGATGTTTTTATTTTCATTTAATTTACAATACTTTTTGCACTTTTTTGAAATTCCTTCTTTGATTAATGGTTATTTATAAGTGTGCTTTACCCACAAATACAGCCAAATCTCATTATTAATGTTTGCTATGGTCTTTAAAGTCATAACAAACACTGAACTAGTGAATAAACAATCATTATTCCATGGGTAAATATGTGATGAGTGTGTGTGTGTCGTGTATCTCACATAGATCACAACAATTCATATGTATGAGGTTCAGCCAGGTGTTAAGTTGAGATTTAAATCTTCCCCAACTGGCCTAGAACCAGATCTTCTCATTGTTCTTTACAGAGCCGAAACAAGAAGTCAGTGTTTCACTTTATTCAACCTCAGTTAGGAATGTGTGTGTCAGGGACTCAGATTTTCAAAGCTCTGCACATATTAGCTAATGACTCAGAAAACGCTGGCGGTATTGATTTGGGGTTTGCAAATAAATTTTAGCAAATAGACAAATTTTAAAATATGAAACTGATGAAGAATGAGGAATGACTTTTGGAAAATTTATTATTTTATTTAAGTTACTTTCAGGTATTTCAAAATTTAAAAAAATACTTTTTATAATTCCAATTTATTTAAATGTGTCAAACATTTGTTGTGGTTCAGAACATCATACTTTTTTATGATTATTTCTTGAGCATTTGAAGAAAGCTCATTTTTCTCTTTTTGTTGGAATATTTTATAGCATTCAAGAAAGTGGTTTGATAGTGTTTATTAGCTTCTTTTACTATATGTAAAACTTTCTGGTCTATGTGTTTTTTCATCTTCTGAGAGAGTGGTGCTGAACAGTCTGCCTAAAATTATGGAGCTTCCCGTGCAGTCCTATTGGTTTTTGCTTTATGTATTTTGACAGATTGTCCTTAGGTACATGTAAAATTAGAATGGTTACACTGTCCTGCTTAATAGTTCTCACTTCTTATTCAAGGTTCTTTTTTATGCCTAAGGTTCTTACTTGCTCTAGATTCTAAAGTGTCTACTAGTAATACAGTCACTCCAGTTTCCAGCTTTATTTTAGTGTGTTATATATATAATATTTACATATAAAATTTACATATATTTAAAATGTTTAGCATACATTAAATATAAAATTAATATAATATATTTAATTAATGTTAAATATGTATTAATATTGTGTGTAATCAAGTATATATTAAATAATATTTAAATATATGATATATGAATATATTAAAAATGTACAATTGGTGATTTTGATAGATGTCTGAACTCATAAAATCATCACCACAATCAAGATTATAAGCATATTAGTCACTCCCCCAAATTTTCATGTGCTCCTATTTAATCTCTCCCTTCTTCCCCTCCGCATTCACCCTCCTTCCTCTATTCCCAGACAATTTATCCGCTTTCTGTCACCATAGATTAGTTACCATTTTAAGTTTATGTAAATGACTACATACAAAATATTATCTCTTTTGCACTGTAGCTATTTTAATATGTATCCTTGTGTTGAATGCATTTTTTAAATTTTATTTTGTTATAGAGATGTGAGTTACAAGTAAGGATTAACTAGACAAGTAGGTTACGTGTAGGTAAAGTTTGAGTTTCCCACTGGCCCTCACTTCTGGCCAGGACCATGTACCCTTTATGTTGTTACGTTCTTCTCATCCTTCCCTCCATCCCTCCCTCTTCTGACAGTGCCCAGCAACTGCCAGCCCCTCCCTTGTGCTAATGTGATTAATATTTAGGTCCCATTTATGAGTAAGAATGTGCAGTATTCAGTTCTCTGTTTCTGTGGTAGAACAATAAATATGATCTCCAACTCCATCCAATTTGCTGTGAAGTCCATGATTTTGCTCTTCTTTATGGCTGAGTAATACTCCATCATGTATAGGTACCACAATTTCTTTATCCAATAGTTCATTTATTTTTATTGATAAATATCATTTCATTATCATTTATTTATCATTTATTTAATCTGCTAATTTAATAATGTCCATCTGTTAATGGATGTTAGGGTTTTTGTAAGTTCATGGCTATTACTAGTAAGCTGATATGAATATTTATGTGCAAGTCATTGTGTAGACATATGTTTTATGTTTCTTAGTTAAATTATAAGAATCAAAATGCCTGGTTTTTATGGTATGTTTACGGTTAATTTTTTAAGATATTGCCAGTCTGTTTATTTTAATATTTGTATCCTTGCCACCCATTGTGGAATATTCTTCCAGCAGTGTAGGAAAGTTTCACTTGATTCACATATTCACCAAAACTTGATATTTTCTTTTAAAAAAATTAGCCTTTCTGGAAAATGTTTTCATTTCTGTAAAAATTATCAATGTTGAACACCCTTTAAAATGCTTATTTGAAATCCATTTAGTTTTTTGTTTTGGTGAAGCATCTGCTCAAAACATTTTTCCAATATTTATTGTGTCATTTGTCTACTTATATTTTTTCAAGTCTAGAGCCTACATTATCAATTTCACTGCAGTGTCATTTGAAAAACAAATTATTAAATTTTATGATGACCAACTTACTGATTTTTAAAAATTGTGTGCTTTTAGTATTTTCACCAAGAAATATTTATACTCTTAAGGTAACTACAACTGTAGAAATTTATATTTTTAGGCTTTACATTCATTTATATAATCCATTCCAAGTTGGTTTTGTTGTAAATGTTGTTTGTTTCCCTCCCTCCCTTCTTCCCTCTCTCTCTTCCTTCCTTACCTCCCTTCCTCTCTCCTCCTTTTCTTCACTCACTTTCTCTCCTTCTTTCCTCCCTTCATTTCCTCCTTCTTTCCTTCCTTCCTTCCTAAGTACAGCCAATTTTTCCAGCACCATTTGTTGAAAAGAACATGCTTTCTCTATTGAACTGAGTGATTAAAATTTTAAAAAATTAATTAGTGATACATGTATAAATCTATTTTTGATTTTTTAAAGCTTGCTTCATTGATTTATATGTCTTTATTTCAATATAATCTTTCTCTGATTACTTTTACAATATTGTTTTAGCTACTCTATCTTTTTATATACATTTTGGAATAACTGTCTATTTCTATTAAAAATATCATTTGGATTATTTATAGAGATGCGTTGAATATATGAATCAGTATTTGAACAAAATACCAAGTCTTTTGATCAATGAATGCTACATAGTCTTCTTTGTTTCAAGTAATTTTCCCAGTAATGCTTTGAACTATTTACAAATCTTGCATATATTTTGTTAGTATTATATCTGTGATGGTTTTGAACATGTCTTTTTTGTTTTGTTTAGTTAGGGTCTCACTCTGTCTCCCAAGCTGAAGTACAGTTGCAAGGTCATGGCTACTGGCTACTGGCTACTGCACCTTTGACCTACTGGCTTCAGATGATCCTTCTGCCTTAGCATTCCAAGTATCTGGGACTACAGGAGTGCATCACCATGGAAAGCTAATTTTTTTTTTTAATCTGTTATCAAGATAAGGTTTGGTATTGCAGGCATGAGCCACTGTGCTTGGCTGAAGATAATATTATAAAAATGTTTTTCTGATTTTGTATCATTACTATATAGAAATTTAATGGATGCTGGCATATTGGCAACATATATTGCAAATTTTCTGAACTTCTGTCACTTATATAATAGTTTTGCTAGCTTTAAGCGTTTTTGCATAAATGATTATATCTTCTACTAAATAAATTTTTCTTTCCGTTTGTTTGAAACTTTTGAAATTTTATTTAATTTACTACATGGATAAAACCTGCAATAAATTGTTGAATAGAAATGGCAACAAGGAATATCCTTTCCTTTTCCTTAATCTTAAGGGGAAAATACCACTGTTAGTACAATGATAGATTGAAATTTTTCATGGATGCCCTTTATAACTTTAAGGAAGTTCCCTTGTATTTGTTTAGTGAGAGTACTGCAGATGCTGAATTTGCTAAAAAAATTTTTTGCACAAATTAATACAATGATTCCATTATTACAAATTCCAGTATTGTGGTTATTAACATTGATGTTTTTCAGATGTTGAATTGATTTATGTGGTCTCATGATAAAATATCCTTTTGCACATTGTTGCATCTGATTCTTTAAGGTGCAGATATAATTTTTGCATTTATATTCATAATAGATATAACTCTGTGACTTTCTTTTTTGTAGTGTGTGCATTTGTGTTTGGTATCAAGATGATGCTGGTCTCATACAATTATTTGGGAATTGTTTCCTTCCTTTTATTTGTACGAAAGTTTGTGTAGAATGTTGTTATTTCTTTTAAAAGTCCATAGAATGGACCAGTGAGGCCTTCTGAAATTGAAATTTTTATTGACGGAAGACTTTTACCTTCAAATTCAATTTATTTCATAAACACAAAACTGTTATGGTTATCTGTATTTTCCTGAGTGATCATTGGTAGATGGTTCTCTGAAGTAGTTTGCCAATTTGCTATAAATTGTTAACTATACTGTCATTATATTTTTATAAAAGTTCTTGTAATTTTTTTAGTTTTATAACATAAATAATTATTTGTCCTCTTTATTTTCTGATATTGGACATTTGTAACTTTTTTTCCCTGGTCAGTCTGGCTAGATATTTTTAACATTTTTCCTGATAATTTCAAATAACACGTTTCTAGTTTTACTGATCTTCTCTACCTATTTTTTGTTTTGTTTTGGTTTTCAGTAATTTCTGTTATGATGCAAATTATTTCTTTCTTTTTTGTGCTTACTTACAGATTAATTTGCTCTTTGTGTGCATGTGTGTGTTTTAAGAAGACTGGGGTCATTTATTTGAGACCTTGCCTCTTTTCTAAAACAAGTATAATGCTAAGAATATTCTTCTAAGCATTGATTTAGCTATATTTTAAAGCATTTGATATTATTTTTTCATTTTCATAAATTAAAGGTAGTCTATAATCTGTTCTTGATTTTCTTTTAGACATAAGAATTATTTTAAAAGTTATCTAGTTTTCAAATATTTGGAAATTTTTAGAAATATCATTCTGTAACTGGTTTTCATGTAATTACTTTTAATCTGAAACTATATTCCCATTTTTTATATAATTCACAGTCCTTTACATTTATTTATACTTGCTTTAAGTTCTAGAGTATGACTTATATTGGAAATGTCCTATGTGCTGTTTCATCAAGGAAAAAACTTACCATGGGAAACAACAGGACATCCCAACAAGAGGTAATAAAAGAACTTATGACAAGATTTGAACTTATACTAGTTGATTATGGATAGAGTTTAATAAAGCTGGGTTTTGTTATGAAATAAAGAATTACAGAAAATGGAATACATTCTATGCTTCATTTTCTTAAATTTATATTTAAGAAGTGAAGAATTAAATTAAGATAAAATATGTAAAGCAGTTAATAAACAGTAGTTATTAATAAGGGCAAAATAAATGAATGTTAAATGATTTTTGTTGTTTGGACAATGTTCTTGTTTTTGTTTCTGTGCAGGCAAAATTATAGATTAACTTTGTGTCCACAATGGTCATGGAACATTTTTGTCTGATGTTAAAATCGTGTGATTGTTTTAATGTTCAGCAAGATAGCACCAAAGCATAACTTGAATACCAATCTAATTATTAGCTTTCAAATGTTATATTTATATTTCCTTATTTTCTATTTCTGATTTCAGTACTTTATTACTTTATAAGAATTTTACTGCAATACACTACCATTTTTCTTTCAACATTTATTGATTAATCTTACTTCTATGTTATAAGTTCTATACTACATTATTATTATCGTTTTAGATATTTGGCTATCATTTAAAAGATCTTTATAAAATATATTTATCCATATATTTGCCATTTTATTCATTCCAATTTCTTTGTGCAGATACAGATTTCCACTTTGTATCTTTTTCTTTATGCCTGAAGTACCTCCTTTAACGTGTTTTGCAATACATATGAGTTGGCAATAATTTTTTTTTTTTTAGCTTTGTGCTGTATATCTAAGAAAGTACTGATTATTTTCTTTATACTTAAAATCTTTTTCTTGGCTAAACAACTTTAGGTTTAGTTACATTTTTTTCTTTTAGTAAATGGAGTGTTATAATGCATTAAACATTATTCTGGGTGTCTGTGAGGGTGCTTTTGAATAAGATTAACATTTGATTCAGTAGAACAAGTAGATTATAATCATGATGAGTCATGAAGTAGTTTTCTGTATGTTTAGAGTCTGTTGAGCTCTTTGTATATCTTTGTTGATAATTTTCATTAAGTTAAGAAATCACATCTTCCACAGTGTCTGCTCTGCTATTAATCCTTTTCGATGCAAGTTCCATCTCAGTACTTGTTTTATTTTTCAACTGTGGAAGTATTGGGAATCTTTTAATAGCTTCTTATCCTGTACTTAAAATACCTAAGCATTTCTTTAGCTTCTTGGATGTGTAGGTTATGCTACAATAATTATGATAATGTCCTTGTCTAATTAAGTCTATTATTGACAGCATTTCCTCATTAGTTTTAATTGACTAATCTTCTAAATATTAGTTATATTTTCTATCTTTTATCATTCCGGAAAATTTTTTATTGGATGCTAGGTATGATGAATTTTATCTCGTTCCTTATACGTTTTTGTATCCTTGAAGTAGCATTGAGCTGTGCACTGGTTTTATTAGTAGATTATTTGAAATCAGTTTTGCCTTTTTTGAGACTTCTTTAAATTCTTTCAAACAGAACCGAAACAATCTTCTAGATCTCATTTTGTTCCACTGTTGAATATCTTCTGAGTACTCTAGACCATGCCCTATTAATTAATATATATATATTTTTCACTCTGGCATATGAAAATTCAAATTCTTCTGATGCTTTGGGAGCTACGCTGATAGTTCTTCCTGTTTCCTTTACCCCCAAGTCTTGTGTAATTTTGCATACTTATTGCTGTGTTTTTATTCAGCTGTAGATGCAGATCTAGAGAGCTCTCTCTCCTTGCAATTCTCTCTTCTCTGGTATTGTCCGGCATTCTTTGCTGCCTTGTCTTTCCAAAATCTCAGCTCTGTCTCCTTCACTCAGGAAAAACATTGGGTACTGTTTGGTTTCCACCTTTTTGTTCTGTTGCATGGGAACTCTCCAAGCAGAAGGTTCGAATATTTTGGGGCTAAGCTCATTTGTTTTCCCTTTTTAAATGAACGCTGTCACTTTCTGACTTATGTCTAACATCTGAAAGATCTTGTTCTATACACTTCGTGTATATATATTTTAGTTACATCAGGAGAGAAGGTGAATATAGAATATATGATTAAATTTTGGCCAAAAGGTCAAATTTCCTCTCTTTTCATATCAATTTGGATAATTTATATTTAAATTAGCCTGCAATGTCTTATCCTGTGGTAAACTCTTCAAAGAAAATTGTGTTTTCACTTTTTCATTTCCTTTACATGCTTTTTTTTAAGTTTTAAATGCTTACTGCATTCCATGTGTGTTCATGTATGTTCTCCACCTATTCTACTAGATTTTCCAAGATGTTATTTATTCTTATTTTGACAGGTTATTGAGAGTTCCGACATATGTAATTATTCTAGGCTTTGTTTGTTAACTATTTATTTCTAGGGTTGCTTCTTCACCTGCTTTTCCTTACTCTTTTCTTTAGTATTTCTTATAATATTTTATGGTTATGGGAAATGACTGTAAAAGTAAGGTATTAAGACTTAAGTTAAGATACAGATAAGCCTCTATTTATGGCAAGTAATAATGGAATTTACATCAATGTATTCTATAGATGTATTGGTATAGGGTTTTATTATTGAGGTAGTTACCTATATTGGAACACAATACTTTTAAATTCCTTAAATGGGAGACTCCTACTATTTTGATATTAAAGTAGTTCAGGTCAGGGAATGTCAGAGGCCTTTTTTTTTTTTCCCCCTTTTCTGCTTCTGCTTTATTCTCAGCTTTCAATAGTCCCTATAGACCTTTCTGGAAAACGGAGTGTCTCTCTCTGCTTTTGTTCCTTCCCTGCAGAAGATGGCTGTGGCTTGTCATTGGTTTCCACTCTCCTGATGGAGGTAGAAAGATTTTTACATTTTACTGGTCCCAACTCAGTGTAGAACAGGTACTACACTTATAAGCCTTGGGAGTGGGACTTTTGCAGCATTCATACTTCTTGTACCATGGTGACAATAAGTTATCTTTTATGAGTGGTTTGTTTGAATGGGGAATAATTTTCTGCCCTTTCCCATGTGATTGCAGGTTTCCATGAAGTTATGATGACTAAGAGTCCCGCATGATCTGTGACTGGATTCAAGACTTAAACAAAAAAATTAGATATGTACGAATCATAGAAGCTATTGGGATAATTGAAGTGTAGATTTTATACTGTATTTTATCAGTTTAAATTTTCCTGAATGCCTAAGTTGCTTATTAGTTATGCAGAAAAAGATGCCTTTATTGTTATTAAGAGCAAGCTAAAATAAATAGAGCTAAATATAACCTATAAAACTAACTTTCGAAAAATCCCACCAAAGAAACAAAATTTTCCCACCTAAAAATTTTCATTTAAATAGAGAAAAAGAGAGAGAGACAGGAAATAACCATAGAAATTTGGCAAAAAGTGAATGAGTATTGAGTCATGATAAAGGTCACTCAAGGTTTAGTGTGCTGTTTTTTTTCAATTAATTCGAAAATTGAAATTAAAAAAGTTTTGAACAATATAATGCATAGTTCCTCCTTAAAAATAATAGGTACTTTATGAATTACTGGTGCTCTAATTAAGGCAAACTTAATAAGAATGCTTTATATACAATCATGAAAAACTGTGGAAATACAAGTTTGTAAAGAACATTAAAGGATGCATTAATGTATGGGCTTAATTTAAATTGAATAATCATTAATTGCAGAAATATCAATTATCTGTAATTTATATACACTGTAGTAGTTGCTTATAACATTCGAAAGTGTTTTGAAAGACTAGTTGACTAATTTAATAAAATTACATTTATTAATTTATAATCATATAATTTAATCCAGATTATGTTCAATAGACTTTCTGTAACTATATTATATAAAAACAAAGATAAGAGGTTATTTTTATTCATGAGAAGTGGAAATAGTAAACTTCAAAAACAAAATAACATAGATGTTTGGGCCTAAAAAAAAAAAGTAAACTGCCATTGTCACACTAACATCCATTTAATAAAGACCTACTGTGTGCAAGAAACACAAGTAAGTATTGTAAGTTTATAAAGAAAAATAAACCACACGTTGCAATTAAGATGATGAGTATTTCATTTTTATTTAAATATCTTGGTAAATTATTGAATCTATTTGCAATGTTTGGATAAAAATTTGAAACGAATTATTTTGCTTTTCTTATTTCTTTCCCAACAAATTACATGTTTGGAAATAAGTAGCTCTGTTTTGTGTAACTAAATATATTTTTTTTTGTTATAAATTAAGTGGAAGAAAAGGAATTGATATATTATTAAGTTGACATTATTCTTCAAGGGAAAAACAACTTTCAAATTTGGTGAATCATTTTATATTCCAATTGTCATTTCTGTGGACTTCATTTATCTGCTATTTTTCTGTTAACTGATGGCTACTTAATCACAGGAAAAGCATGTTACTCTAAGACCAACTAAATATATTAAAAATGCTCTTTATTAAATGTTTGATTTTATAAAGGATACATAAGACTATAAGATCAAAATAGTTTAGGAAATTTTTAATGTATACGTTCAGATGTTGATTAATAATGACATTCCTGGTGGTTTATTTATCTTTCATCAAATAACAGCAATGTATAAATTCTAATACTCATAATTCTTAGGCTTATGGTATGTTATTGATAACTATGGTATAATAGCCTAAGCACAAAATTTGGAGTATTCAGAGTTTTCTTAAGAAATTGTTCAGTATATTTTATGACTTATTAAAACTGCATTAAAATTGCCCTGAAAAGAATAGTAAATGTTTGAAATATTAGCACACGTTTTTCACCAAAGATTTTAAGCTTTTACTAATAAAGTTATTATATAAATGTATGGTACATTAAGATTCCTTTCTACCTAAAATTGACCCAAAATAACTTCTGATGAACATTTTTGCAATGAAAGATGATTATTAGTTTCATTATGCTTAAGCTTATTTAAGTATAGATGAACAAATTTTGATTTTTGTGAATGAAACAAAGTTTTAGATTTTACTAAGGAAATGTGCATTTTGTTCCCATAAATAAATAAACAAATATATAGAAATATATATATACTTTGTAAATATACCTATGTATACCTACATAAGTATATTTACAAAGTATATGTGTATATATATATCTATATATAGATATATATATATGAATAAGGAGGAAATAAGAACAAAATTAGAAGAAAGATTAAGGGTCATAGGAAAATTACCATAGGCTATCTCTAAAATTGAAGCATAAAATTTTTAAAAATTACTTCAATGATTAATATTTCATATTTTTCTGAAATTATAAGATTCATTCAAAAGTTAACATTTATTGCAAAGAAGAAAGATGTATTCTAAATTCAGCTATTTATTCAATTTCACAATCATTTTTTCTTTATAAATTTTACACACAATAAAATTAATATTTTAAGTGAAAATTATATAGAGCTAATTATTTTTAGA
Organism: Carlito syrichta; assembly: GCF_000164805.1. Lineage (NCBI taxonomy): Eukaryota > Metazoa > Chordata > Mammalia > Primates > Tarsiidae > Carlito > Carlito syrichta. The sequence continues at coordinate 103,611 of NW_007252439.1, read as the reverse complement.
ATAATAAAAGCAGAGGTAGGAAGATATTAAGTATATAAATTACTAAATGTTAACATTATGCCCCCACCTCACCCTGTGTTGTATAACTATTTTTAATGTTTTTATTATTTCTTCTGCATTGCTTTTTTAAAGTAATTCATCTAAAAAGCTGAGTTGAATTTTTTAAAGTTAAGCTTATTAAGACTTATGACATATAAAATTAGATAACATTAATACTGAGAAAAAAAGTGACAGAAAACAATTTCAAATTAAGTCAAAACAAAGTAACATTGTTAAAATAAATGAAAGTAAAATGATCTGGGCAGGCATATTTTGGAAAGGAAAGGAATACTGGGAAATGTTCCTTAGGATACTTGTCATTTGGGGAACAGAACAAAAAATTATCTAGGCAGAAGGACAATAGAGATATAAAAACCATAGGAATTATTAAAAGTCTTACAGAATTGAAACAAAGTTGGAAAATTGAGGATCAAGATTTCAGTGAAAAGAAAGAGGTACAGAACTTCAACTAACATAGAACCAATTCTCCCTTCAATATGCATGAATTGTGATGATGCCAAGGTAAGAGGCTTAAAAAGATGAGCTTGGACAGTCATTGTGAAGGAAAGAGGGTCTTTTGACACTTTGATTTTGCCATTTCAAGAAGGCTGAGAGTTCAGGAGAGGAACAAACTCTCAGTTGAAGTGTTGAAGTGCTCTACCAGAAAAGCTGGGTAGACAGATCCTAGAAAAATTTTAATCTACCATCTGCTCAGCTCAGAGCCTGGTTAGATTAAAGTTACCAACAATCATTCTATCAGTCCAGCAGAAGAAAGACTCATTCTAATAATAATAACATCATGTGGAACTTCTGTTACTTTTTTATAGTTCTTGTTTGATATTCAATGTTTAAAAAATTACTAGGCATGCTAGAATATCAAACCATGTACAATATCTTTGAGAGTTGGGGAGTCCTTATTTTTGACTTTTGCTGACTTCTGTACTGAAAGTATTTTTCCTATGACTGTTTTCATGCTATCAACATAAAATCACTGAATGCAGAGGTAGGAAGAGATGCTCATTATTGGCTCTCTCATGTGAGTATGAACCAGTTCTGGAACATTGTCAAATGGTACAGAGCATGAAGGCAGAGTTATACAGGTTACAGAAACAGATCCCAGGGCATTCATTCATTGAAGCCTTTAGCCAAGAAATGTAAAATAGGACTCATTAAGAAAATAGGGAAGGCTGGGCATGGCAGCTCCAGCCTGTAATTCCAGCACGTGGGGAGGTTGAGGCGAGAGGATTGCCTCAGCCCAGGGGTTTGAGACCAGTCTGGGCAAATTGGTGAGACCTGGTCTCTACAATAAATCAAAAATAAGCTGGGCGTGGTAGCATGTGCCTCTAGTTCCATCTACTTGGAAGGTTGAGGTGAAGGATCACCTGAGCCCAGTATGTCGAGGCAGCAGTGGCCATGAGCTTGCCACTGCACTACGGTGGGGGTGACAGAGTGAGACTACAACTCAAAAAAAAAAGAAAAAGAATAAAATAAAATAGGGGAAAATGGATAAAATAGACAGGAGAAAATGTTTACTAATTTACTAGAATCTAAAAATATCAAATTAATACTCTGCATTTTAAAAACCCAAGAACTAAAATTAAGAACTTCCTATTTGGTTGTAACAAAAGATAAATCTAGGACAATATGTGGTTAGAAGATTATAAGTAATGAATAGACACTTCTCAAAAGAAGACCATATGAGCAGCCAACAGATACATTAAAAAATGCTCAGTCTCATTAGTCATCAAAGAAATGCAAATTAAAACAACACTGGGATACCACCTAACTCCAGTCAGGATGGCCGACATCAATAACTCAAAAAACAACAGATGCTGGAGAAGATGCAGGGAAAAGGGAACACTTCTACACTGTTGGTGGGAATGTACAACCTCTGTGGAAAACAGTTTGGTGATTCCTAAAAGATCTAAAAATCAATTTTCCATATGACCACACAATCCCCTTACTGGGAATATACCCAGAGAAATTCAAATCTCTCTATGAAAAAGATACCGGCACACTCATGTTTATTGCGGCACTGTTCACAATAGCAAAAACATGGAACCAACCATAGAAAGAGGACTGGATAAAAATAATGTGGTATGTATGCATGATGGAGTAATATGCAGCCATAAAGAAGGACAAAATTATGAACTTTACAGCAACTCAGATGAACTTAGAGTCTATGATAGTGAATGATCTATCACAGAAACAAAGAACTAAGTACCACATGTTCTCACTCATAAGTGGACCCTGAACAATTATCAGAATACTTTGAGAATGGGATTGGCAATAGTGGGAAACTGTCGGGGTGGGGGCGTCAGCCCTTATCAACAAGGGTACCTGCATAATGAACATTTGTATACCTAAACTTAAATTGTATCCCACATCTTTAAAATAAATAAATAAATTGAAGATATCCAAATTAAAACACCCAAGTAAGAAAAGATAGAAATATACAGAATAGAATATAAATGAAAGTTCTAACCTATGTGTAATTGAACTATCATGGAATGTGAAGTTTCATAAAAGTATGACAACAGCAATAGTTTAAAAGCTGCTAACCAAATTTTAGTAGTTAAAATATAAGTCTATATATTCAAGGGGAATCATGCTCTCTAGCAATATTAAATTAATATAAAGAAAAGTATAAAACAGCACAAGATAGCAAAACTGTGATGATATACATAAGAAGGAAACAATTCTAAAAGTAACAAAATGAGAAAAGATAATATTCATATTCAAAAGAATAAAAGAATACTGACAAGTGTTTCTTAGCAGAAACGAGGAAAGTCAGTCACTGAATATTATTTACTAATGCATATTTTAAGTTTTTTTCTTTTATCATCATCCATTCCCACATCCTTCACAACTCGTCTAAATCTTGTTGAAAAATAATATCAGTTAAACTCACCCTTCAGTGCCATATTGGATGTCCCTACAAGAAACTCAAACTCATTTTCATTGATTCTAAACTCAGGTACTCGTTCTCTGTTTTTACTCATATTTTAGAATTTCAGCACAATAGGTTGATGCTGAGTTCTGAATGAATTTCAGGTCTCCATAATGCCTTTATTTTCAACTTTTAGTTGAGTTTTTTATGCTTCAGTTTCCCTTGTTGTAAATGTCAGTCCTACTTCTGTTCTTCACAACAATGTTAATTATTTGTGGGAGTATATAGTATATAATTCTCCCATTAGAATATAAACCCATAAACTCAAGACTGATTGCTGTTGTGATCAGCATCATATCTCGAGAACTCAGTTTAGTTTGTGTTACATTAGAGGTTTTTAATAAACATTTAAATAATAATTTAATAATTCTTAGCTCTATATGTATTCCTTTGTTAACTCCTATCACCTAAATTAATATGGATCTGTGACTCTTTACAATGGCAAAAACCTAACTGCACATTACTGTCCTGCAGTTTTCTCCCAATATTATTCTCTCTTTTACCTCCAAGCCTTTGCCCCTGCTTTTTCCTCTTCTTGAAACATTCTCCATCTGCTTTCTATTTGCCTTAGACTTGTTTATTCTCCAGACATAGTTCCGGCTGCAAATTTCCTTGAGGTATGCCTGGACTCAGCAAGTCTAAGTTAAGTGTCTCTTTTTGAAATCTTATAAACAAATTTATGATGGCTAACATCAGTTCAGTTCTCTTCTATCATAAGCCATTGTCTAAGGGATTATAAAGTAAGTTAATGGTAGAAATAATTTCCATTTTGTGTAGGGTATGTATATTGTGGGCAAATATTTGTTGAGTAAAGAAAGCAAATGGCAAATTCTAGCTTGGATTCAGAAAATCTCATTTAACTATTTAACATTATTGAGCAACTGGATATACCTCAAACACCATGCTTTGGAGCCTAAAGGATACTAATATAACCCCAATGGTGGGAAATATTGTAGGAAAAAAAACTTGCTAAATACATAAAACCTACTGATCAATAAAGAACTATAATATTGTATTTATATAACAATTACAGAAGTATACAATAAGTACAGTGTTACACTAAGGAAAGAATATTCAACTCCACCAGGGAGGAAAGTTAAACAGAATCTTTTGAGGGGGAAGCAATGATTAGTTGGACAGTCAATAATTAATTGTTTTCCAAAGAAGAAGAGAAGGAAATTACATTCATGGGGAGTATGTGTCTAAGATAATGGAAATTAAAAAAAAACCCCACATTTAGAGAATTATAATGCTCAACATTATTTGAGTATAGCATGTAATGGGGGAAAAATTAGGGAATGAATATGAAGATAGGTACGCAGAGGCTACACTTGGGTCATATGTCATGATAAGAGTTTCTGAGTGTTCTTTGGAAGTATTAGAAAATATTTGCTAGGTTTTAAATAAGGGAGTTATATGACCAATGTTGGAGAAAGAGCATCCCATGAACAATATCTACACTTTGGAAAGCTAAGACTAAGATTAATTTAGAAGCAATTGTAAGGATAATAATTGTATGCACTGAAGCAAATACAATGTGGAAAGAGTTTCAACTTGTGGGGAAAAATACAAGTAGTCAAGACATATTGCCTATTACATATGGGGAAAGGGGTAGGAACACATAAATGAGAATAACAACTAACCTATTTCTAGTTTAGACCATCAGTATCACAGTGTTGCCATTATTAGCAATAGGGATAAAAAAGGAAGTAGAATACACAAATCTTATTTTTATGTAAAGACAATCTGTTAGTATTAATGAATAAACAACTATCCTAATATCATAATGTTACTTAATATTGTTTGTTGTAGTTGGTTGTAATTCTGTGATTTTTTAAAAAAATTTTAAAGAGAAAATAAAAATGAAAGTAATTCATTGTGAGACTATAATGAAGTTCAAGTAGAAATGCATAGTTTGCCAAAGGCATTCTCACAGAATAAGTGCGGTAAAAGAGCCAATATTCAGTCGGGCTCGGTGGCTCAGCCTGTAATCCCATGCCTTTGGGAGGCTAAGGTGAGTGAATTTCCCAAGCCCGCGGGTTCGAGACCCGCCTGGGCAGCGAGACCTCATCTCTACAATAAATCAAAAACTCAGCCAGGCATGGTAGCACGTGCCTGTAATTCCAGCTACTTGGAAGGCTGAGGCGGAAGGATACCGGAGCCCAGCAGGTCGAGGCTGCAGTGGTCAGGAGCGGCCACTGCACTCCAGTCTGGGCGACAGAGTGAGACTTCAACTCAAAAAAAAAAAAAAAAAAAAGCCAATATTCACAAACTTGTGGTTGTAAATATCTGATTTTGTCTTTTTTCATTTGATTTATTCTATATCAGATTCACTAAGGACACACTTCACAAGAATATGATAATGATTGCCTCCAGAAAAAGAGGGATAAATAGTACCTTCACAGTAATTATGACCAATTTGTTTTTGTAAAGGGTAATTAAAGGGTTGTTTGCATCTGATGATAAAATACTTTTTTTCTTCTTTCCCCTCCTCTTTCCTACTTTCCCTCTCTCCCTCCCTCCCCCTCTCTCTCTTCCCTTCACCTGTTTCTTCTTTCCTTCACTCCTTCCTTCCTTTCTTCCTTCCTCCTTCCATCTTTCTTTCTTTAAGATTTTAGATTTTATTTTCTTAGTGTGCTTTCATGTCAAATTTAATAAATAAAATTAAACTGACAAAAATACTGGAAAGCAATCCAAGTCAATATTGTTGGTTAACTTGTTGAAGAGTAACACATGTAATACCAAATATTTTCATAAGAATTTAATATTATAAGCCCTTATTCTGTAAGGGCTGATGCAAATTTTTCCTTGCATGCAGGTTGCTAAGCAACGGGTCTGAAATTGTTTTTGTCTATCATAAATACAATGCAGTGCAGTCCCCAAAACCATAAGCATTTCCCACAATCATTTTTGGGCTATCATATCACAGTATGCCAAACATGCTCTTAAACTAACAATATTTTGTATAAATGAAAATGCTATGCATGATATGTAGACACTTTCATAAATAATTCAAAAATTATTTTCAGCCAATCACTATTGTGGTTGTACAATTATAGCTAAAAGTAAAAAATATAAAACTTGAAATTAATTTGGATGAATGTGGTAAAAATGTATGTTAATATATGAGAAAACCATCAGAAATATGTATGGAAACTAATGATAATCACATAACAAGGATAATGAAGGAATTGTACTAGTCTTTAATTTGTTCAAAAATTGGAAGATACTGTAAATCAGTAGTAGTACTTGATTAAGTTATAGTATTTTTTAATTTTATGATTTATTACAATTAATGCATTCCTTGACTTCTATACATATGCAATTATCATATCAATATGTAATTATCCAAGAGGTGGGAGACAGAACTCTAAATAGAAAGATATACAAATTCAGGAGAAATAGAAAAAAAGAATGAGGGTCATTTATTATATTACAGATTTCAGATTATCAAATAAAAAGTTCAGGATTTATATATTACAACAGAACGGTTTCGAGAGATTATGTAAAGCATACATTCACAGTTCTAGGAATTAACTGTACCATGTACTTCTGTACTTTAAAGGGAGTGATCCATGTGTTTTATTTCCTATAATTCAGTGTCTTAATAAATAGGACTCTATCCAATGGGAAATATAAATAAATTATCTTTAATCTCACCCAGTCTTTGTGAAGTTCAGTCATGCAATTTAGTTTAGGGATGAACGTATGTTCCCTAATCATATGATTTCAAATTTTGAATATCATTTGTGATTGTTACATTTCTTGGAAGAATAGGACCCAGAGTTATGTTGAATCACAAGTTCATGTTTACTTAAATATTCTAGTAGGTAGCATTTCTAATATTTTTAAATACCTAGCAATATGCTTTATGAAAGGGATGAAGAGTAAAGATGACTTATCACTTGTTCAGAGAGGTAACACTATATAAAAATAAAAGTTGCATGAAAACAACAAACAACAAAAGAGACATTAAATTATGTTTTAAAATTCTATGCCAACATGATTTTAACTGAAGTGGCATATCTAGTAAAAGATGATAGTGTTAGAAAATCTGTAATAACATAAAGGCTCAGCTTTATTTTGTATTATCCACTATAAAATAAATGTTATCTATTGAGTTTATTATTACCCAAGATAGTAAGCATTATTAATTATGTTTACATCCTTGGAATTCACTTTTTAGAATAATAAACAAGTCTGTACCAATTAGGATGAGTGCACAGTACTGGAATGAAACCCTAAATAGAAACATTTCAAAATTTTATCTGACAAGTAACATGGATGTAAATGTTTCCAGTTTTAATGCAATAACTCATTGGTTAATAATATAGCTCTCACTATTTTTCTAATAAATTGTGTTAGTTTTTGGATTGAGGTTTGCCATCACATAGCCTAAAGCTAACTGCTAAAACTTCAACTATCACATTTTCACAAAACCACTTTTAAGACAAGAAATGAGCAGTGTCTTCAAAATTCTTCTTATAGCCGGGCTCAGTGGCTCAGCCTGTAATCCTGCGCCTTTGGGAGGCTGAGGTGAGTGGATTGCCTGAACCCGAAGGTTTGAGACGCGCCTGGGCAGTGAGAGCTCATCTCCACAATAAATTAAAAAATCAGTTGGGCATGGTAGCGCATGCCTGTAATTCCGGCTACTCGGAAGGCTGAGGCGGAAGGATCGCCAGAACCCAACAGGTCGAGGCTGCAGTGGTTGGGAGCGGCAGAGTGGCGATAGAGTGAGACTCCAACTCAACAAAAACAAAAGCAAAAAAACAAACAAAAAAAAAATTCTTCTTATAAGACTTCTATAACTCATGGATCACAATCAGTCTACACTTTCATTTCTTACTAGGAATTCACAGAAAATATAAAATTACTATGCTTGCTTAAGACAAATACAAGTAAATCCCTAGGGTTAGTGAAGTGGATTGTGTTAATTCAACATATTGTGGTTCAAACAAAAAAATGGGCTTAACAAATTGTGGAAGACAAATTGTTTACTAGCAAATAACATATGACCACAACAATGTACTATCAACTGCTCTGAATCAACTGGCATTTGTTGGCCAGACAGTGGGGTGTTGTTTTTTAGTGAGAAGGTAATGCAGAATCGTTGAATGCTAATTTTTTGGTAAACAGAGACTCAACCATATTTCAGCAGAATTTTATGTATAAATTATTAAAATTGCATGCTTTAACATCTAATTAATTTTAATGTCTTATTAATTTTAATCAATATGGAAATATAATTTGTGATAACTACTTGTCATTTTTAAAGAAGGAAGAGCTAGCTATTGTATAATAAAACAGTGACTTAAAAATCCAGAAAAAATTAAAGGATTAAAGAAAAAGATTAATTATTTATTGAAAAGGTAAATTTCTAAGAATAAAATGTTTATTTTTTCGATTCTGTGTGTATTACTAGATAAAAGTTTTTAGTTTTTGCAGATAGAGAAAATTATTTACAGGTATTAAAAGTATGAGCAAGACACCCAGGCTCTATCATAAATGTATGTGATTATACTTAAAATATCTGAAGATATTGAATAGATTAAATATATTAACATGTAACACTGTAGAGACACACAGAGGAACATTCTTAAATACAATCTATTTCATTTGCTTAGATAGATATAATTGCAATGCAGTAGAACCACAAATGATTGCAAGGGCAAGTTTTACATTCCTTTAGAGATATTAAAAATTTTGTATAAAATGAAGTTTTTCTCCCGATCCATATCAATTTGTAAAAGTAAGCAATTCAGTTTTCTATGAAATATATCCTTATGAAGTATAACAAATTGGATTTATCAGAGAAATCCATTTAAATTAAAATAAAATACTAATCTTCATATAATCTTTTACTCATACCATAATGATAAAATGTGAGCAGGTACGTAAAATGAACACTTACTTATCCTGATTATTTTTATTTTATAGAAATTCTCTTCTAGAGGGAACAAAAAAGCATACGGGAAGGTCAAATTACTTACTTCTTTATGACCCTAAACTTGTTAAAGCCATGATAGAGAAATAAAATACTTCATATTTTTTCAGAAACAGAGAGTGGAATTTAATAATGATTTATTAAAACCATATACATAAAATCTTAGTAATTCCCATAAAATTATCCTAAACAATTTATTAAAGCTGCTAAAACTGCCACCCTTCTGATGATTGCAATTGATTTAACATATAGCAAAAACTGCTATGTTCTTTCTAAAATTAATATTGAAGGACAGATAGCTAAACAAAGAAACATGATGAAGAAGAACAAAAATGCAATTACACTATTAGATATCAAATTATAATAAAGTTACAGCATTGGATGGTTTTGAGTGGGAAAACAATTGGAACCGATCTATTAACTCTAAAAGGATCACTGTGACTCCTTGTTAAGAGCAAACTAAATGAGGGGCATATTCTTGTTAACAAGTTAGGAGGTGTTAAGAATAACCTGAGATAAATATGATGGTGATTTCTAGCATGGCAATATCAGTGGAGGTGATTAAAATTGGTGAGATTCTCATTATACTTTGAAATTAAAATCAAGCCGGGCTCGGTGGCTCAGCCTGTCATCCCGCGCCTTTGGGAGGCTGAGGTGAGTCGATTGCCTGAGCCCACGGGTTCGAGACCCACCCGAGACCTCGTCTCTACAATAAATCAAACATGAGCCGGGCGTGGTAGCACACACCTGTAGTTCTGGGTACTTGGAAGGCTGAGGTGGAAGGATTGCCAGAGCCCAGCAGGTCGAGGCTGCGGTGGCCGGGAGCGGCCACTGCACTCCAGTCTGGGCGACAGAGTGAGATTCAACTCAAAAAAAATAAAAATAAAATAAATCAATGAAATGTGCACATATATTGGGTGTGGGGTATAATAAAAATGAGAAATAAAAGGTGTTTCCAACTATTTTACCATGAGCAACAGAAAACAAGGCATTGACTTATCATGGAATGGGGAATACCATGGAAAGAAAGAGCATGTTGAGCTGGAAAAGTGGATCAGAGTTTCCTGGTGAACCACCAAGTGAAAATACTGGTGTTCTAAGGAGAGTTCTAGACAGAAGATATAAATTGTGGAATCATCACTGTATAGATGATTACATCACAACTGCTTCCTTTTGAAACATCTGATTAATCCTGGTGTGTTATTCTATGCATTTTAGATATCCTAGACAATAGCCATTTTCCAAAAACCTTTTATTTTTTTCATTAATTAGAGTTTTTCCCTATTCCACACAATACTACTAACCCTCCATAACATCTTCTAGCTTGAAATTTTTCACTGGAATTTTTTTCTCACCCTTTCAAGTTTAATTAATATCCATTTAATCAGGTCAGGATGTTTTCTGGTTAAAATGCTTTTTCTGGACCTTCATGCAATTTTATTCCATCACTCTAATAATATAAAATCTTCATCTTTGACTCCAGTTTTTAAACAATTCTTTTTTAAAAATTCAGTTTTATTTTTAAATTGTGGGGTACAAGTTAGGATTTGGTACATAAGTGGTTTAGGTACAGGTGAACTTTTGGGCCTCTCATTGGACCTCACTTTGACTAGATTAGGATCAGACAACCTTATTGATGTTATGTGTCCCTGCCCCCGGCAGTGTCCTACTACTGCCAATCCCTCTTTTGTAGTATTAAGATAGGTGTTCAGGCCCCACTTATGAGTGAAAACATGTGGTACTCATTTCTTTGTTTCTGTGACTGATCACTGAAAATTAGACTCCAAATTCATCCAAGTTTCTATGAAGTTCATATTTTTTTCCTTCATTATGACTGTGTAATATTCTGTCGTTTATATATGCCACAATTTTTATCTAGTCCAGTTTCAATGGGAAGCATGATTGATACCATGTGTTTGCTATTGTGAATTGTGCTACAATAAACATGCATGTGCAGGTATCATTTTTGTAGAATGATTTGAGTTCCTCTGGGTATACTCCAAGCAGGGGGATAGCTGGGTTATATGGTAGGTCAATTTCTAGTTCTTCTAGAAATCACGACACTGTTTTCCATAGAGATATTGGTACAAGAACAAGCATATAGACCAATCGAACAGAATAGAAGTTCCAGAAGCAAAACGAAACCTAAAATCCTCAACCAACTCATCTTTGACAAAGCTTCCACTGACTAACCACATGCAGAAGAATGAATCAAGTTCTCTCCCTTTCACTATAAACAAAAATCAACTCCAAAAGTATCAAAGACCTAAATGTAAAACCTCAAACTATAAGAATCTTAGAAAATGTGCAGGAGACACCCTTAAGGAAATTGAAATGAGCAACCAGTTCCTGATCAAAACCCCAGATGCCCATGCTGTAAGAGATAAAATAGACAAGTGGGACCACATCAAACTCAAAAGCTTCTGCAAAGTAAAAGAAACGGTCAAGAGAGTGGGGAGACAGCTCACAGAATGGGAAAATATACTTGCCAACTACATATCTGACAAAGGTCTAACACCCAGAATCCACAAGGGACTCAAACATGCAGAAAAATAAAAAAAGCAAACAAATAGCGCATTTAAAAAGTGGGCAAAAGACATGAATAGTCACCTCTGAAAATAAGATATGTGAGCAGCCAACAGACACATGAAAAAAATGCTCAGCCCCACTAATCTTCAGAGAAATGCAAAGCAAAATCACATTTAGATACCACCTAATTGCAGTAAGAATGGACACCATTAATAAAACAAATAACAACAGATGCTGGCAAGGATGCTACACTGTTGGTGGGAGTGCAAACTTACACACTTCTATTGCAAGGATTTTTCTCTCTAGCTCTTGATATTGACAAATAAAAATAAATTACTCTTGTTTTTTTTGTTTTTTTTTGTGGTGGTGGTTTTTTTTTTTTTTT